>NC_036853.1:36867143-36972143 GCF_002910315.2 Salvelinus sp. IW2-2015 | reverse complement strand
GTACTGTGACCAACATATTTGTAATAATATTCATGCAAATTAATGTTGGTGTTCCAGTGTATTTTACAGATTAGCTGGAATAGAATATTAAATCAGTTCACTTTTTTTTTTACTGTAAATCCCCCATCTTTTATCTCTGGTGTGACAAGGTAATGCTGTCACAACTTTCCAGAGAAAGAAAAAAAAATAACACCACATAACTTACAGTACAGTAGTAACATTATACTCCTTATCCAGGACCAATGATAGGCTGAAAGGTGATAGTGTATTGTCATTCTGAGGAACTCTGTCAGACTTATAATGTGTGAACAGTGTGTTGTGTTTGGCCTTACAATTATATGTGTGGGTGTTGTTGTGTCACTAGAGTCAGGTAGGGTATATACCTCCTGTCACCTGGTTCCAGTAATGGAGGTCATAATGACAGTTGCTTCTGGCCTGCACTGTTACTGTAAACCTGGGCTACCCTTTTTCCATAACAAAAACATACACATATTTACTGCAGGATATACACATTTTCCCAATTACATTGCACTTACAGTGTGCTCCCCTAATTAAAGTGTTAGCTAGTTACATACGCGGATTGATTTTTATCAATGGATGTTGTTATTTTATTTAACCATTTTTTTGACAGACTGGGTGGAGTTCAGCCCGTATGAGATTGGAATGGCAAAGTACGGAACGTTCATGACCCCTGATCTTTTTGGAAGCAAGTTCTTCATGGGAATCACTGTGAAGCAGTATGAAGAGAACCCACTACATTACCTTATGGGTAAGAAAACCCAGACATAGACACACACATACATGCACAAACGACAGAATGTTGCTGGCACTTCTGCATAGGACTTCCTGAAGAGATTCCTCACATGATAAGCGATCATCAAACATGATATTCATAAGTCATCACATGATATTGATGTTGATCTAGTGGGTTTATCTCTCTCCAGGGGTTTGGGGGAGTGCCTTCTCCATCCTCTTCAACAGAGTGCTGGGTGTCAAAGACACTGTCGGGGGGAGCACCATGGAGGAAGAGCTCGGTAAGAAACCACACACACGTTTCTTATAACCCCAATCCTAACCCTGACCTCTGGTCTTATCCCTGACCCAAATGAAGTCATGCACCCTGTACAGATAAAGTACCACATCATGGTCTCCTCCACAGTTAGGACAGCACATACACTTGTCTTGTATCTACTCACAGTGAAGCTCATACATTGCAGCGTATAGACCTGAAGACGATGACTGTGCTTAGCCCAAAGGCTTAGTTCCTATGTGTTGTGTTAGCCCATAGTCCCAATCCAATATGTTGGATCTGCTCTGCGCAACACAAGCCAACTGCACCTCCCATTGTAGTCTGTTTTGTTATTACGTACGGTACGCCTGACTCTGTGTGAACGCAGATTAATGTGACATGCTGGTACCTGATGCCAACTCACAGATGTGAGTGTGATTCCCCTACTGTCACGTTCTGACCCTAGTTCTTTTGTTATTTCTTTGTTTTAGTATGGTCAGGGCGTGAGTTTGGTGGGTTGTCTATGTTCGTTTTTCTATGTTGTGTTTTACGTTTGGCCTGGTATGGTTCTCAATCAGAGGCAGGTGTCGTTAGTTGTCTCTGATTGAGAATCATACTTAGGTAGCCTTTTTCCACCTGTGTTTCGTGGGTGTTTATTTTCTGTGTCTGTGTGTTCCACACGGAACTGTTTCGGTTGGTTATTCCACGTGTCGTTTATTGTTTTGTTTCAGTGTTCGATTGTTTTAATAAAGAGCATGAACACGTACCCCGCTGCGCATTGGTCCTCCGATCCTTACTACTCCTCCTCGTCAGAGGAGCCGTTACACAGCCGTTACACCTACGGTCAAAACAAAGATAATGTTCAGCTTCCTGTCATTATTTTTTAACTGCTTTTTAAGTTTGTTTTATGGGCTGTTGGTGTTTGATTTGACCTTTCAGCTTGTGTTGCACATGTGCACTCACTGCATCTGCAAGCAGGTACACCTACACCCATTCCAATGATTTACTGGTTTATGTTAAATGCCAATTGTTTTATTGTGTTTGCTATGTAAGCCATTGTTGCAAATGAGTTTATAAAAAGGTAGGGCCTAAACAATTGAAAGTTAATTGGACAGCCTAATGTAAGCGATACATGTCATGCTATGATAACCTCTGTTTTTGAGATGGAGTGAAGACTTGGATATGAGTGAAAGTGTGATTAAAGAAGATGTCCTTGTCTTTTCCTGCAGAACAGTTAAAGCCTCAACACATTGTGGGGGAGGACAGTCTAGATGATGACGAGAGGCCTTGGAAAGGTGAGAACTGCAATATCCATGATGCATAATGATTCATACGAAATACACAGAATCCTGAATAAGTGTGTGGTCTACATTATTTTAACACATTCACACTGTTCAGGGGAAGTCACAGCCTTGATGCTGCATTGATGGAGCAGTGACTGTCTGATGAGGAACAGGCCATCTCGACATAGTGAGCTAGGTTATAGGCCTATATCATGGGCTGGATAGAAGCAGTTTACCATCTTCAGAACTGGATAATAATAGCTTTATTTGCCTCATAAAATAATAGAAAATAAATAATATGGTTTGTTCTATCTCTCATAAAGCTGTGATTGAGAATAGCATATGCCTAGGCTTAGGCTATAGACTTTCATTCTTGTTATTTTTGAATATCACGACATGCTAGAATACCTTACGTTTTTAGGCTATTCAAATAAGTTTTGGAGATGGAACTCTGTTACATGTATTGTTTGATTGGGAGAAAGCCATGCATAAAACAATGAAGTGTAGCCTTCAGTCATATTCATAGCCTATCGAATGGAGAGAGAAGGGAATATAGGCTACAATTTTTTTAAATGTCTTGACACTAGATAGTTAAGGAGTGTCCATTATAAAACAAAATTAGGTTTAGGCTATTGCCTAATGCCCATGCATCCGACAAAGAGAGAAACAATAGGCTATTTTCTGACTGGACATTGTGCACTGCTTTGGTGGAATTCTCTGCTCTGTCTGGCCTACAGTCCTCTCTTTCATTCCTCTCTTTCTATATTCCTCTCGTTCTGTATAGTTGGCTATATAGTTCAAATAGGCTAAACCATTGTCTGTCAGATCACAATGTTGTCACCATCAGCGATGGCAGTCAATTATTGTCGATAGACGATGCTATGGTAATATCACCCAACCCTAGTCGTGCATGTAGGGGAAAACCGGGACGAAAGTAACACTTTTTTTTTTTCCTAATTACTCAAAGATCGATAGAACTAGAGAGACCATCTTTCATGACAAACAACTTATATACACTGAGTGTTAAAAACATTAAGGACACCTTCCTAATATCGAGTTGCCCCCCCCCCCCCCTTGTGCCCTCAGAACAGCCTCAATTCGTCAAAGCAAGATGTCAAAAGCGTTCCACAGGGATGCTGGCCCAATGCTTCCCACAATTGTGTCCACAACTTTCAATGACTATTCATGCTTAGCCCTACCAATCAGGTGTGCTTTAGCTGCCTTTGTCATGCGCGCTCCTCGTGTCTTGATATAATAAACATTTGTATTCTGTTCACAAACGGCAAACTCATCAGGCTTATCACATTTCCATGGCATGATACAAGGTAATTAACCCCCAAAATCATAAAGATATACAGTACCAGTTGATGGATTCTGAGTTCTATCAGGTATTCTATTGAAATATTGAGTGCTATGGTTTAGAGGGTCTACACCAGAAGTTAATGGTTATCTGTAGGAGGAAGGTATATGGTGGGTGCAATTAAGCTTAGAATGTAGTGAGTGTAGGGAAAACGATCATATGTGGCAGGCATTGATAAGGGGAGAGAGTCATGTATTAGTGATGAAGGGGGCCACGGTCAGGTCTCATTAGGGACCCAGCTAACGGCTGGGTTTCCCTTTGTAGTCCGTCATAGTCTTCAAGCCCTGCCACATCTGACGACCGTCAGAGCCAGTGTAGTAGGATTCAATCTTAATCCTGTATTGATGCTTTGCCTGTTTGATGGTTCGACTGAGGGTGTAGCAGAATTTCTTATAAGTGTCTGGATTAATGTCCCGC
The DNA here is from genome assembly GCF_002910315.2 of Salvelinus sp. IW2-2015. Lineage (NCBI taxonomy): Eukaryota > Metazoa > Chordata > Actinopteri > Salmoniformes > Salmonidae > Salvelinus > Salvelinus sp. IW2-2015. The sequence continues at coordinate 36,968,074 of NC_036853.1, read as the reverse complement.
TCCTTGAAAGCAGCAGCTCGAGCCTTTAGCTCGATGCAGATGTTGCCTGTAATCCATGGCTTCTGGTTGGGATATGTACGTACGGTCACTGTGGGGACGACGTTGTCATGACTTGCCCTGTTGGGTGAGGATTATAGGTGCCAGATTCCCCTCCCCATCCCTCTCTCTCTCTCCCCCACCAGTTTTATGACCGGTCGTAAAAACTGCTTTTGGGCTCTGCCGTGTGGAATGTGTGACTGTGGAATACAGAGAGAGACTTGGCCAAACTTTAACATAAAAAGGTTCAATAATGAAACAATATTTCTGTTTTCCAACCAGTTGGAAGGGTCCAAGGGCACTTAAAGAACAATCCTGTTGAATTTGTTAATAATTGCAATGTAGCTTGGAGCTGTAGCTACATGTTGAAATGGTTGGCAATTTAAATAGAGACCAAGCAGGCGGATGGTGGGAACCGGAAGTCACGAATGGTTAAGAAATCTACAAAACTAAAGACTACACATTCACAGTCTGCAACTGTATATGTAAAATAGTCTAGGAAACTCAACCCGAAGAAGAGAGAGAAGAACAATCTCCTTTCACTACTATAGATACATCTAAAGTATCTATTCTAGTAACCTCGACCAATATCCACCGGGTGGTAATTGTGAAAGATCCATTCTAAAGTACATTTCCTTATCAAACGACCAAGATATTACAGTTTTTAATGTCCCGTTGGTAGGATAGTGTTGACCATATATCATCCATTTAGTTTTCCAATGATTGCACAATGGCCAATAGAACGGATGGTAGTGGAAGTTTACTCACGCACCTTCGAATTCTCAGAATGAAGCCTGACCTCCGCCCCCTTTTTCTCTGTCTTTTCTTCCCGTAAATGGGAAGAATTTAGGCCCATTCCCGAGAAAGCAGTATATCCTTCACGTTGAACTCATTAAAGAAAAAATGTCCAGTTCGAGGTGAATAATCGCTGTTCTGATGTCCAGAAGTTATTTTCGGTCATAAGAGACGACAGCAGCAACATTATGTACAAAATAAGTGAAAAATTGTGTTATAAACAACATGCCATTAACTCACTTAATTAATCAGGCCTTTATGGTAGAGTGGCCAGACCGAAGCCACTTCTCAGTAAAAGACACATGACAGTTTGCCAAAAGGCATCTAAAGGACTCTCAGACCAAGAGAAACAAGATTCTCTGGTCTGATGAAACAAAGATTGAACTCTTTGGCCTGAATGCCAAGCATTACAGCTGGGGGAAACATGGCACCATCCCTACAGTGAAGCATGGTGGTGGCAGCATCATGCTGTGGGGATATTCTTCAGCGGCAGGGACTGGGAGTTTAGTCAGGATCGAGGGAAAGATGAACGGAGTAAAGTACAGAGAGATCCTTGATGAAAACCTGCTCCAGAGCGCTCAGGACCTGAGACTTGGGAGAATGTTCACCTTCCAACAGAACAACGATCCTAAGCACACAGCCAAGACAACGCAGGAGTGGCTTCGGGACAAGTTTCTGATTGTCCTTGAGTGGCCCAGCCAGACTTGAACCGGATCAAACATCTCTGGAGAGACCTGAGAATAGCTATGCAGCGACGCCCCTCATCCAACCGGACAGAGCTTGGGAGGATCTGCAGAGAAGAGTGGGAGAAATTCCCCAAATCCAGGTGTGCCAAGCTTGTAGCGTCCTACCCAAGAAGACTTGAGGCTGTGCTTCAACAAAGTAATGAGTAAAGTGTCTGAAAACTGATATCACATTTACAAAAGTATTTATTTTTAATACATTTGCAAACATTTCGAAAAACCTGTTTTTGCTTTGTCATTATGGGGTATTGTGTGTAGATTGATTAGGAAAAAAGACAATTTAATCCATTTTAGAATACGGCTGTAATTTCACAAAATCTGGAAAAAGTCAAGGGGTCTGATACTTTCCGAATGCACTGTATATATTATTTTATACCTGGGAGTGTAGACTAAACGATTGATCAATTAAACTGTGACCCTCGAGGAACTGTGCACTTCAGATCAAGGCCTATCAAGCACCTCTAGCCACCAAATGCATACTGTAAGCCTGCTGTACATCCCATGTGGCCTCTCTTTATCAACATTGTCCCCTTCTCTCTCACTTGCCTCCCTTCTTTTTCTCCATCTCTCCCCTCTCCAGGAGGCAAGGAGAACCCAGAGGCGGAAGATGAGTACGGCACCGCCCAGAACAGCTGGGTCCAGCGAATGATCACCTCCCTCTTCAGCGGCGACTCCTTGTTCAACACGCGAGAGGGGCGGGCGGGGAAGGTCCATAACTTCATGCTAGGCCTCAACCTCAACACCAACATGCCCTTCTCTACCTTTGGAGACTTTATGTACCAGAACTCCTGCGCCTCCTTCGAGGATGAGGTTGACGCTGTCACAGGTCAGATGTCAAATCTGGAGATCTAGGAGTTCTAGATGTAACACATTCTAGATTTCAGATATATGACAGGTCTATGACCGTTGTTAGATTCTAGTTAGATCAAATCAAAGTTTATTTGTCAGGTGCACAGTACAGTGAAATGCTTACTTGCTAACTCTCCTCAACAATGCATTACATGATCAATATCCATCAAGAATCAAATGCCAAATGCAAAAGTAAAAAAAATAGTAGTAATAAAAAGTCAGATCCTCTGTGATATGCACGCCGAGGAACTTGAAGCTTTTGACCCTCTCCACTGCAGCAAAGGTTCTCAAACTTCCCTTCCAAGGCCCCCCTTCCAGTATTGGGGAACATCCCGAGCCCGCGTGCACGCGCCACATCTATTTCTATGGGCACAAGCACTGTTCACACCCCTCTTGTTGGTGGAGAGAATGGTGCAGGTTTAAAGCTTATTTCCTGCAATTCTGCACATTTTGTCATAGGGTTGTTAGGTTCTAATTCTCAGAGTAAAAAACTCAACGGACACTATGAAAGCTTAACCAAGTTTATTCTTCCCAGAGGATCAATACAGCTGCATTAGACAAAACATGTTTCCACCATCACAAGTATATATACTCCAATTTAGATGCACTCCTCCTTCTCTCCAACCCTGACATCTGTTATGGTTCGACAGGAAGACGAAGTGATAGGGTAAAAACTGTTCCCCCTCCCTTAACTTCTTATGGCTGCAGGGCCAGTATTGAGTAGCTTGGATGAAAGGTACACAGAGTAAACGGCCTGCTCCTCAGTCATAGTTGCTAATATATGCACATCATTATTAGTATTGGATAGAAAACACTCTGAAGTTTCTAAAACTGTTTGAATTATGTCTGTGAATATAACAGAACTCATATGGCAGGCAAAAACCTGAGGAAAAAATCCAAACAGGAAGTGAAAATTCTGAGAGTGGTCGTTGTTAAAGTCATCGCCTATTCAATTCCCTGTAATATATGGATCTGTTTGCACTTCAAACGCCTTCCACTAGATGGCAACAGTCAGAACATGGAATGAAGCTTATGCTGTGTTGTGGGACCGGATGGTAGGGGAATGAGTCAGTGGTCTGACAGATTGCCAGTTCTTGGTCACGCGCTTTCCTCATTATATCGTCTTGCGTTCCATTACTTATAGAGACTGAAAAGAATTCTCCGGTTGGAACCTTATTGGATATAAATGATAACAACATCCTGAAGATTGATTCTCTACTAAGTTTGACCAGTTTATTCGACCTGGAATATAACTTTTTGAAGTTTTCGTCCGACATTTGCCTGCATCTGCGCGAGTGTTTGGACACGTGTACTACACATGCTAGCAAAATTAGCTAATTGGACATAAGTAATGTACATTATCGAACAAAACAACGATTTATTGTGGAACTAGGATTCCTGGCAATGCATTCTGATGAAGATAATCAAAGGTAAGGGAATATTTATGATGTAATTTCGTATTTCTGTTGACTCCAACATGGCGGAGAAATGTTGTTTACATCTGAGCGCCGTCTCAGATTATTGCATGGTGTGCTTTTTACGTAAAGTTTTTTTTAAATCTGACACAGCGGTTGCATTAGGAACAAGTGTATCTTTAATTATATATAAAACATGTATCTTTCATCAAAGTTTACGATGAGTATTTCTGTTATTTGACGTGGCTCTCTGTAATTACTCCCGATATTTTGGAGGCATTTCTGAACATGGCGCCAATGTAAACCGAGATTTGTGGATATAAATATGCACATTATCAAACAAAACATAAATGTATTGTGTAACATGATGTCATATGAGTGTCATCTGATGAAGATGTTCAAAGGTTAATGATTAATTTTATCTCTATTTCTGGTTTTTGTTACTACTATCTTTTGCTGGGAAAATGGCTGTGTTTTTCTGTGGCTATGTACTGAGCTAACATAATTGTTTGGTGTGCTTTCCCCGTAAATACTTTTTGAAATCAGACATGTAGGCTAGATTCACAACATGTGTAGCTTTAATTTGGTGTCTTTCATGTGTGATTTCATGAAAGATTGATTTTTATAGTAATATATTTGAATTTGGCGCACTACATTTTTTCTGGATTTTGGCCAAGTGGGACGCTACTGTCCCACCTATCCTAGAGAAGTTAATAACATTATCTCTACTAATAGTGTCAAAGAGCATAGCAACATACTGTTACTGTTAAAACCATTTTCAAATGAGTTCATACTCCCTTATTTTACTGGCAACCTCTTGGAAGAGTTACCAGATCAGGAAGTTAGCACCCTAACCCATCGGGGAATCCAACACTCCATAAGTCCCAATCTGGTGAAATTTGTATCGAAACAAAGACAAAAAGGAAATCAGCAATACACATATCACAATCCATTTGGATTAACTGTCATCCCTATTTAACCGGAACCCCTCGCTAACAGCCAATGAAATTGTAGGGCACCAAATTCAATCAACAGAAATCTCATAAATCAAATTTCTCAAACATACAATTATTAGGCACCATTTTAAAGATAAAATTCTCGTTAATTCAGCCACAGTGTCTGATTTCAAAAAGGCTTTACAGCGAAAGCTACACAAACGATTATGTTAGGTCACCACCAAGTCACAGAAAAACAGCAATTTTTCCAGCCAAAGAGAGTTGTCACAAAAAGCAGAAATATAGATAAAATGAATCACTAACCTTTGATGATCTTCATCAGATGACACTCATAGGACTTCATGTTACACAATACATGTATGTTTTGTTCGATAAAGTGAATATTTATATCCAAAAATCTCATTTTACATTGGCGTGTAATGTTCAGTAGTTCCAAAACATGCGGTGATTTTGCAGAGAGCCACATCAATTCACAGAAATACTCATAATAAACATTGATAATAGATACAACTATAAAACATTGAACTTTAGAAAAACTTCTCCTTAATATGCAACCGCTGTGTCAGATTTCGAAAAAGCATAATCTGAGTACGGCGCTCAGAGCCCAAAACAGCCAAAGAAATATCTGCCATATTGTGCAGTCAACATTAGTCAGAAATAGCATTATAAATATTCACTTACCTTTGATAATCTTCATCAGAATGCACTCCCAGGAATCCCAGTTCCACAATAAATGTTTGATTTGTTCGATAAAGTCCATCATTTTTGTCCAAACACCTCCTTTTGTTTGCGCGTTTAGTACACAATCCAAACTGACGACGCGCTGGCAGGTCCAGCCGAAAGTTCAGACGAAAAGTAATATTACAGTCCGTAGAAACATGTCAAACTAAGTATAGAATCAGTCTTTAGGATGTTTTTATCATAAATCTTCAATAATGTTCCAACCGGAGAATTCCTTTGTCTTCAGAAATGCGATGGAACGCAAGCTACCTCTCATGTGAATGCACCTGACCAGCTCGTGACTCTCTGGCAGACCTCTGACTCAATCCCCTCTCATTCCCCCCTCCTTTATAGTAGAAGCATCAAATAAGGTTCTATAGACTGTTGACATCTAGTGGAAGCCTTAGGAAGTGCAACATGACCCCATTTCCACTATATTGGATAGGCATAGAGTTGAAACACTACAAACCTCAGATTTCCCACTTCCTGGTTGGATTTTTTTCTCAGGTTTTTGCCTGCCATATGAGTTCTGTTAAACTCACAGACATCATTCAAACAGTTTTAGAAACTTCAGAATGTTTTCTATCCAAATCTACTAATTATATGCATATTCTAGCTTTTAGGACAGAGTAGCAGGCAGTTTACTCTGGGCACCTTTTTATCCAAGCTACTCAATACTGCCCCCCTGTCCCAAAGAAGTTAAGCATAGCTGATGAAGGAGAGAGAGGTTGAGGTACTGCTCTAGCAGGCGGGGGAGGGGCCATACTGTGAGCGAGGGAAACGGGCAGGTAGGAGGGAGGGAGACATGAGAGACAGCAACCAACCAAGCCGACTTGCGCTATAGTAGTCTAATAGCTGCCATAGCTAGGTTAACTTTCATCAAATATGATTACGTTGTACCGGTCTTGACTGCATAGAACTGAGAGACACTAGTCAAGTAAGCTAACATTAGCTAGCTATGCTAATTGAGGCTGCAGTGCATGCACTTTCTCATCCTACACTTACGAATAACAACAACTCCATTCAGAATATTAAGTAGCAGCCTACCTGTTGGCTCTTGGTAGTTGTAGCCTATATTTCTCCTTTTAATTCCATCTTCCATTTGCCACACACTGAGGCTCTATGACCGTAACCTATTGCCGCAATGATGACTTATGATTGGCCAACAACAACAACAAGCTACACACGCCACGTCCACTCTAGTGAAAAGTAAGAGCAGCGGCAAAAAGTATAGAATTTCTCTCTCTACTGCAACAGTCACGTTCAGATCTATATGGGCCCTTCCAGACAAGTCGATTAAAATTACACATACCTGAGACCTGTGACAATTATATCATATGACATCGGACCCAGACCCCTGACATTATTTAGAATTCTGGATCCGGACCCACTCGCGTCTCGGATCGGATCTCGGGTATTTGGGTACAGGTGGATCCATGAAGACATCTACTGTGTACATATGGAAACAGTTATAACATGACCATCACACACATACCCAATCAACACACACATCTGTTCCTTTACGCATTTCTACTATAACACGTTCTGTATTTATTCTGCATGTATTCCATAACATTCTCAGACCCAGATGAGTTTGCTGGTATCTACGAGCCACTGGACGTGAAGAGTAAAAAGATCCACGTAGTGGACAGTGGTCTGACCTATAACCTCCCGTACCCCCTCATCCTGCGCCCGCAGCGTGGCGTCGACCTCATCATCTCCTTTGACTTCTCAGCCCGCCCCAGTGACTCCAGCCCACCCTTCAAGGTCAGTAGGTTGACCACATGTCCAGGATTGTGCAGGACAGTCCCGCAATTTGGACCTTTGTCCTGAGTCCCGCAACCAAACAATCATGTCCCACATTTTATCAACAAATTCAAACATCACTAATTTAGAAGAAAAAAAGTAGTTTTGTTCCTTATTTCAGTCAGACATTCCAACCTGTCTCTTCCAGTCACGTTGTGCTTATGAAAAAACATATATCATAAGGATGTGGTACTGGTGATGTTAAACACTTCTCCAATCTTTGTTGAGATCTGATATTCTGCGCAACTTTTTTTCCTTTTATTTTCACTTTTATTTAACCAGGTAGGCTAGTTGAGAACAAGTTCTCATTTACAACTGCGACCTGGCCAAGATAAAGCATAGCAGTGTGAACAGACAACAACACAGAGTTACACATGGAGTAAACAATAAACAAGTCAATAACACAGTAGGGGGGGGGAAATGAGTCTATATACATTGTGTGCAAAAGGCATGAGGAGGTAGGCAATAAATAGGCCATAGGAGCGAATAATTACAATTGAGCAGATTAACACTGGAGTGATAAATCATCAGATGAACATGTGCAAGTAGAGATACTGGTGTGCAAAAGAGCAGAAAGGTAAATAAATAAAAACAGTAAGGGGATGAGGTAGGTAAATTGGGTGGGCTGTTTACAGATGGACTATGTACAGCTGCAGCGATCGGTTAGTTGGTGAGGGAAATAAAAGTCTCCAACTTCAGCGATTTTTGCAATTCGTTCCAGTCACAGGCAGCAGAGAACTGGAAGGAAAGGCGGCCAAATGAGGTGTTGGCTTTTGGGATGATCAGTGAGATATACCTGCTGGAGCGCGTGCTACGGGTGGGTGTTGTTATCGTGAACTGAGATAAGGCGGAGCTTTACCTAGCATATACTTATAGATGACCTGGAGCCAGTGGGTCTGGCGACGAATATGTAGCGAGGGCCAGCCGACTAGAGCATACAGGTCGCAGTGGTGGGTGGTATAAGGTGTTTTAGTAACAAAACGGATGGCACTATGATAAACTGCATCTAATTTGTGAGTAGAGTATCGGAAGCTATTTTGTAGATGACATCGCCGAAGTCGAGGATCGGTAGGATAGTCAGTTTTACTAGGGTAAGTTTGGCGGCGTGAGTGAAGGAGGCTTTGTTGCGAAATAGAAAGCCAATTCTTGATTTGATTTTGGATTGGAGATGTTTAATATGAGTCTGGAAGGAGAGTTTACAGTCTAGCCAGACACCTAGGTATTTATAGATGTCCACATATTCTAGGTCGGAACCGTCCAGGGTGGTGATGGCGGGTGGGTGCAGGCAGCGAACGGTTGAAAAGCATGCATATGGTTTTACTAGCGTTTAAGAGCAGTTGGAGGCCACGGAAGGAGTGTTGTATGGCATTGAAGCTCGTTTGGAGGTTAGATAGCACAGTGTCCAAGGAAGGGCCAGAAGTATACAGAATGGTGTTGTCTGCGTAGAGGTGGATCAGGGAATCACCCTCAGCAAGAGCAACATCATTGATATATACAGAGAAAAGAGTCGGCCCGAGAATTGAACCCTGTGGTACCCCCATAGAGACTGCCAGAGGACCGGATAACATGCCCTCCGATTTGACACACTGAACTCTGTCTGCAAAGTAGTTGGTGAACCAGGCAAGGCAGTCATRAGAAAAACCGAGGCTACTGAGTCTGCCGATAAGAATATGGTGATTGACAGAGTCGAAAGCCTTGGCCAGYTCGATGAAGACYGCTGCACAGTACTGTCTTTTATCGATGGCGGTTATGATATCGTTTAGTACCTTGAGCGTGGCTGAGGTGCACCCGTGACCGGCTCGGAAACCGGATTGCACAGCGGAGAAGGTACGGTGGGATTCGAGATGGTCAGTGATCTGTTTGTTGACTTGGCTTTCGAAGACCTTAGATAGGCAGGGCAGGATGGATATAGGTCTGTAACAGTTTGGGTCCAGGGTGTTTCCCCCTTTCAAGAGGGGGATGACCGCGGCAGCTTTCCAATCCTTGGGGATCTCAGACGATATGAAAGAGAGGTTGAACAGGCTGGTAATAGGGGTTGCGACAATGGCGGCGCATAGTTTCAGAAATAGAGGGTCTAGATTGTCAAGCCCAGCTTATTTGTATGGGTCCAGGTTTTGCAGCTCTTTCAGAACAGGCAAGATGAGACGTAGTCCAATGTCATATGCCTATTGTCAATCAATCATATTTCTCAAATCTTTTGGGGTTAAATTCCAGCTAAAATTGGAGAGGACAGTTAGACAGTCCCTCCAGGATTCCGCGATTCTGCGATCGCATAATTCAATGCAAAATCAACCAATCAGCGCATATTATGCGAGAGCTCGCAATTTTGAACAATTCCCACACTTTTAGCGCATAAAAGGATCCAATCAAATGCGGGTTCGTAATTTTGACTAATTACTGCACTGTTACCATGGAAAATGGCCCAATCCAACCACACGTCAACAATTTTTTTTTTCCCCCTGTCAGCGTATTCACGTGTGAAGATGATGGCTGGTGCAATGAACAGAAATCAATCTCATTTGCCAACAAAGATAACAGCTAACGACCGTGCGAAACAATTTCAAAATTAACGTGAAAAAAACCATCGCAAAATGTATCGCAGAATTTCAGAACAGCTGCCGCAAAATCAAGCATTTTTGGCCGCAGAAATCACCCAAAAAATTTGCAAAATCCTGGAGGGACTGGCTAGGCCTAATAACTTATAAAAAGCGTACTTCTGGTGAAGAGCTACAAATTTAAGTAAATAGACGTATTAAACTGAAAGATAAGGTAATTTCATCAAACTTGTGAGGCTCTCCATGCTCATTAATTTCTCATTCAACATATTTGCTGCTACTTCACTCAATCCTGTTTTTAAAAGTCTCCCTTCCTAACTGTTTTACATTCCCTTTGCTCGCTCAGTGCAGCGGGAGCAGGTGTGGCCGGAGCATTGTGCCGCAACTTCTCACAACGTTTAGTGAAGTTAGATCAAAGCTGAATCAATGTCTAGGAAGATCACATAATGAATAATTAGTACTCTACATAACAGAACCAAATATAATCACATTATATAATGTTACTGTTACACCAGAAACACCAGCTGAATAGTAAAAAAATTATATTAATGCGGACAAAAACTCAAAAGCATGCAGAATGATACAGGAAGGCTATGTGCCTTGCAAAAGTATTCATCTCCCTTGGCGTTTTTCCTATTTTGTTGCATTACAACCTGTAATTTAAATGGATATTTATTTGGATTTCATGTAATGAAATAGTCCCAATTGGTGAAGTGAAATTAAAAATATAACATGTTTCCAAAAATTCTAAAAAACAAAAAACGGAAAAGTGGTACGTGCATATGTATTCACCCCCTTTGCTATGAAGCCCCTAAATAAGATCTGGTGCAACCAATTACCTTCAGAAGTCACATAATTAGTTAAACAAAGTCCACCTGTGTGCAATCTAAGTGTCACATGATCTCGGTATATATACACCTGTTCTGAAAGGCCCCAGAGTCTGCAACACCACTAAGCAAGGGGCACCATGAAGACCAAAGAGCTCGCTTAACAGGTCAGGGACAAAGTTGTGAAGTACAAATCAGGGTTGGGTTAAAAAAATATATATCAAAAACTTTGAACATCCCACAGAGCACCATTAAATCCATTATTAAAAAAATAAAAGAATATGGCACCACAACAAACCTGCCAAGAGAGGGCCGCCCACCAAAACTCACAGACCAGGCAAGGAGGTCATTAATCAGAGAGGCAACAAAGAGACTAAAGATAACCCTGAAGGAGCTGCAGAGCTCCACAGCAGAGATTGGAACATCTGTCCATAGGACCACTTTAAGCCGTACACTCCACAGAGCTGGGCTTTACGGAAGAGTGGCCAGAAAAAAAGCCATTGCTTCAAGAAAAAAATAAGCAAACACGTTTGGTGTTTGCCAAAAGGGATGTGGAAGAAGGTGCTCTGGTCAGATGTGACAAAAATTTAGCTTTTTGGCCATCAAGGAAAACGCTATATCTGGCACAAACCCAACACCTCTCATCACCCCGAGAACACCATCCCCACAGTGAAGCATGGTGGTGGCAGCATCATGCTGTGGGGATGTTTTTCATCGGCAGGGACTGGGAAACTGGTCAGAATTGAAGGAATGATGGATGGTGCTAAATATAGAGAAATTCTTGAGGGAAACCTGTTTGTCTTCCAGAGATTTGAGACTGGGATGGAGGCTCACCTTCCAGCAGGACAATGACCCTAAGCATACTGCTAAAGTGACACTCGAGTGGTTTAAGGGGAAACATTTAAATGTCTTGGAATGGCCTAGTCAAAGCCCCGACCTCAATCCAATTCAGAATCTGTGGTATGACTTAAAGATTGCTGTACACCAGCGGAACCCATCCAACTTGAAGGTCCAGTTTTGCCTTGAAGAATGGGCAAAATCCCAGTAGCTACATGTGCCAAGCTTATAGAGACATACCCCAAGAGACTTGCAGCTGGAATTGCTGCAAAAGGTGGCTCTACAAAGTATTAACTTTGGGGGTGTGAATAGTTATGCACGCTCAAGTTTTCATTTTTTGTCTTGTTACTTGTTTGTTTCACAAGAAAAAATATTTTGCATCTTCAAAGTGGTAGGCGTGTTGTGTAAATCAAATGATACAAACCCCTCAAAAATCTATTTGAATTCCAGGTTGTAAGGCAACAAAATAGGAAAAATGCCAAGGGGTTGAATACTCTCACAAGCCACTGTAGTTTGTTAACACCATCTGTTCTAATTTGCACACGGACAGTAGTTCAAGAAGATCTAAATGCATATTCCCATGAAACTGATTGAGATCAAATGGTTGGCATGCGGATTCAGTTTAAGTAATATTATTCACGATTGGCAGTGATGGCCTATTTTGAAATTCGGTATGCCTAACTTGGTGTTTGAAAACATTTCTTGAGACGATATGTGAGGTCATAGGCAGCACATTGCAAATGGAGAATGAATTTTAATACATTAGGTATTTTAAATGTGGTCACCCTTCAGGTCAGATCATTGTACTGCCAAGCTCCTCCTGCCAGTACTTTGCTTTAAAATGTTTGTTTATATCATTTTATCATTGACGATTATTTAGTGATTTTTTTTTTGTGTGATGATTAAGTAGTTATGAGGTAGGATAAAAGTTCATCATTTTACTATGCCGTAGTAATCAAGATGTGAACTTTTTGACTTGTGTTTGGTATATAGGAGCTGCTGCTGGCTGAGAAGTGGGCCCGGATGAACAAGCTGCCATTCCCTAAGATTGACCCCAAAGTGTTTGACCGCGAGGGCCTGAAAGAGTGCTACATCTTCAAGCCAATAAAGGGGGAACGGAACTGCCCCACTGTCATCCATTTTGTCTTGGTCAACATCAACTTCAGGAAGTTCAAAGCCCCTGGTAAGTACTGTATATGTACAGTGTATGCCAAATGTATGTCTGTACAGGTTGTTTGTGTATATGTGAAATATGTGAGCCCTGTTTGAAAGTGATTTCCTCTTCAATTAAGCTATGGGGCGTTTAGCTATAAGCAATGTTATTTTAATGACTGGTCTCCCCTAACTTGGTTTTGGTTCCTAGATCAATTCCAGTGTATTCCGATCAAGTCTGGTCTGTTCCGATGTATTCCATACATAATAGTAGGCCCCTTACTGACTGTTTATCCATAGGGAATATGCCCCTAAGGAAGTTGAGGGTTTATGGTGGAGAACTGGGCCATGTGTGGGATTGGTATTTTACGAGTTGCCTAGTGGGGTGACTTATGAACCCATAAGGAGCAGATCTGTGACCAAGTGCTATGGGGGGAATCTCTCACTATGCTGGGAGAGCAGTGTGTGTAAACAGGGTAAACATCATCAGCCATAGGAACACATATATACACACTGGCCTGGCCTCTGCTCTGCCTCACGACGAGGGCCACTCACATGTTGTCATACACTGATATATTTATGTCTGTGTAGGAGAGAGAGTAGGTTATATCACTGGTCTGTTAATCCCCTGTAGAGTCAAAGACAAGTGTACCCTCATTTAGGATGCCTTAAGCTAAAGTGTGCCCTAACCTACATTCCTAGGGTGCCTTGAGCTACATGCCTTAAGCTAAAGTGTACAACCCCCGTTGAATTTGGCCGGTGTCAGTAAACGTCACCAAAAAAGCATAATAAAATTGTTTCCTGCAGAGCTGGTAAGGATGTTTTCATGTTATCCAGAGGTAAACAAATCATTGCCCAGAGAATCAAGTGTGCGCTCTGAACGCTCCGAGAGTGAAACGAGATGGGTAGGGCTAAAGCTTAAGAGGGTGTGAACGGTGCTGAATGGGTGTAAACAAAGAAGAGCTCTACACTAGATACCAAAACATTCAAAGGCCATTTTCGCAAAAGTGAGTTTACAAGTTTAACAACTTTCAAAGCAGAATTACTTTCCCATTGTTCCTCAAAAATGCAGTGTCTGATATACCATTGTGTAGCTCTGAGTCTCTACTTGTATTCCATGTCAAAAACATGATTTCAAATTTTGCTACATAAGACCGAATTCAGGTGGTGAGTCGCAAATGACTAGCCATCACGTAACTTCGCCATTGTTAAAATGGACTGACAGTGCGTAATCCACTGGAGTTAGGGCTGAAACAACCGTAGTTCTGAATTAGTCATATGATATAGGCTACTATTAGGTGTATATGACCAATTATTAGTTAGTCATAGTCACTATCATCCTGAAATACATATCATCCCTTTGCTGTGTGTTTGAAGGAGTGCCTCGTGAGACAGAACAGGAGAAGAAGATGGCTGACTTTGACATCTTTGATGACCCCGAGACGCCGTACTCCACGTTTAACTTCCAGTACTCGAACCAGGCCTTCACACAACTCCACGACCTCATGGAGTTCAATACGCTCAACAACATCGAGGTATGTTCAGCCTTCAACAACATCACCACTGGCTACTGTACACCCGTCTCTAATATGTTAGGTCAGACAGTTTTTGGAACAATTAAGTGCTCTTCAAAGAGCCAGGAAATATGTTGATGTGGAGCCATACTAGTTTTGTCTGTGGTTGGTGCGTTATCGTGAAGTGGGTGTGTGAAAAGATCCCACGAATCAAAAAGTCAGGTCAGTCGGTCAGAACTAAAATGCCAGTGACTGAAGGGGTTTCCCAATATGACATTAATACTGTATGTGGTAGATGGTAATGTGCATCCTGACTCCTGTTCAAACCACCCTCAACAAAGTGGTGTGAGTTCGGTTAGCCAGAACTAATATATGTAAAACAATATTTCAACAACGTAAATGTCAGTTCAGCCAGCCAGATGTAATGTATGTTAAACATTCCAGCAACATCAAAGTTTGCTCAATTATCCATCACTAATTATGGGTCCCCCGGACATCAAACACCTGTGTGTAGGCCTATGCTGATTGTTTTTTTTATCTAACCTATAACCACATTTGAATTCATCATGATTGCTTGTTAACGGTCAATTGACTAACCACATGTGTAGGTTAATACAGTGTTTAATCCATTCCACCTCCTCCATCCACCTCTCTAGGTGATAAAAGAGGCAATTAAGGAGAGCATTATGTACAGGAAGGAGAATCCCTCACGCTGCTCTGTGTCCCTCTCACTCAACGAGATCCAGAACAAAATGTTCCTGAAGCGGGAGATGCGGGAGAAAGCCCGGAAGTGAGAGCCGGAATGCTGGCAGAAGCAACGTCAAGCTATCAGACAAGACTTTGCGAATTGACATACAGTACCAGTCAAAAGTTATTTCTAAAAAATGTCTTTACTAAATAACACATACGGAATCATGTAGCAACCAAAAAAGTGTTAAACAAATCAAGATATATTTGAGATTCTTCAAAGTAGCCACCCTTTGCCTTGATGACAGCTTTGCACACTCTTGACATTCTCTCAACGTTAAGTATTTATTTCAAGTTAAAGTGTACTGTTAGCTAACGTTAGCTGGCTGGCCGGCTAACTAACGTTACGTCATGCGTTGGGATTCATAGTTTACCTAGCTAGCTACATTTCTTAACTAAAGACTCTCGTCTTAGTGTGCCAGAGTGCAGAATAACTGATTCATTTTTATGCTCAACACCCATTGAATATGTCTGGTGTCAGTTAACGTCGGCAACAAAGCGTAATTAAATTGTTGCCAGCAGCACAGTTACAGTCACCAACGCTCTGGATAACATGAAAACAGCCTAACCAGCTCTGCTAGGGTGAGTAAAATGGTCAGAGTGGGGTGTTATCTCATTATTTGCCTGGAAGTAGCTAGCCAATGTTAGCCAGTTAGCTTGGGTGCTTGACTGTTGTTGTGAGGTCAGAGCTTTCAGATCAACCCTACTTATTGGCCAGAGCATCCAGTGTGCGCTCTGAAATTACCAACGGACAATCTGACAGCACAGTTGCAGTCATCAGCGCTCTGGATAACATAACACCCTAACCAGCTCTGCTAGGGCGAGTAATGTTCAGTGACCTGTTCTCTCTCTCTCAATGTCTGGATGTAGCTGGAAAGTTAGTACAGAATGCTCGGATCAACCCTTAAAGAGATGGGTGGGGCTAAGGCTTAAGAGGGTGTGAGCAATGCTGAATGGGTGTAGACAAATAGTAGTACCAAAACAGGCGGTTTTCTCAAAAGTGAGTTTACTAGTTTCAAAGCCGAATTACTTTCCCATTGTTTCCTCAAATGCAGTGTATGATATACCATTTTTTGTAGCTCTGAGTCTCTACTTTGATCCAATGTAAAAAAACAGAAATTCCAAATTTTGCTACATAAGACCGAATCCAGGTGGTGAGTCACATACAGTTGAAGTCGGAAGTTTACATACACCTTAGCCAAATACATTTAAACTCAGTTTTTCACAATTCCTGACATTTAATCCTAGTAAAAATGCCCTGTCTTAGGTCAGTTAGGATCACCACTTTATTTTAAGAAAGCGAAATGTCGCTTGAGAGAATGATTTATTTCAGCTTTTATTTCTTTCATCACATTCCCAGTGAGGTCCAGAGTTTACATACACTCAATTAGTATTTGGTAGCATTGCCTTTAAATTGTATAACTTGGGTCAAACATTTTGGGTAGCCTTCACACAACTTCCCACAATAAGTTGGGTGAATTTGGCCCATTCCTCCTGACAGAGCTGGTGTAACTGAGTCGGGTTTGTAGGCCTCCTTACTCGCACACGCTTTTTCATTTCTACCCACAAATTTTCTATAGGATTGAGACTTTGTGATGGCCACTCACTTGCCTTTTGGCCAATATCCTTTTGCCCTTTGGACTTTAGCTTTGTGCATCTCTAAGTTCCCACTTTTACATCTTTGGAAGTATGTCTTGGGCGTCATTCGTCCAGTTTGGAAGCACCCATTTGCTGCACCCAAAGCTTTAACTTCCTGAACTGATGTCTTGGAGATGGTTGCTTCAATATATCCACATCATTTTCTGTCCTCATGATGCCATCTATTTTGTGAAGTGCACCAGTCCCTCCTGCAGCAAAGCACCCCCACAACATAATGCTGCCACCCCCGTGGTTCACGGTTGGGATGGTGTTCTTCGGCTTGCAAGCATCCCCCCTTTTCCTCCAAACATAACGATGGTCATTATGGCCAAACAGTTCTATTTTTGTTTCATCAGACCAGAGGACATTTCTCCCAAAAGTACAATATTTGTCCCATTGGTCCTTTGCTGTTGTTCTGGGATTGATTTGCACTTTTTGCACAAAAGTATGTTCATCTCTAGGAGACAGAACGCGTTTCCTTCCTGAGCGGTATGACGGCTGCGTAGTCCCATGGTGTTCATACTTGCGTACTATTGTTTGTACAGATGAACGTGGTACCTTCAGGCGTTTGGACATTGCTCCCAAGGATTAACCAGACTTGTGGAGGTCTACAATTTTTTTTCTGAGGTCTTGGCTGATTTCTTTTCATTTTCCCATGATGTCAAACAGAGGCACTGAGTTTGAAGGTAGGCCTTGAAATACATCCACAGGTACACCTCCAATTGACTCAAATTATGTCAATTAGCCTATCAGAAGCTTTTAAAGCCATGACATCATTTTCTGGAATTTTCCAAGCTGTTTAAAGGCACAGTCAACTTAGTGTATGTAAACGTCTGACCCACTGGAATTGTGATACAGTGAATTATAAGTGAAATAATCTGTCTGTAAACAATTGTTGGAAAAAATACTTGTGTCATGCACAAGTATGTCCTAACCGACTTGCCAAAACTATAGTTTGTTAACAAGAAATTTGTGGAGGGGATGAAAAATGAGTTTTAATGACTCCAACTTAAGTGTATGTAAACTTCTGACTTCAGTTCTATATTTATATTTGTTTAACACTTTTTTGGTTACTACATGATTCCGTATGTGTTATTTCAACGTTTTATTCTACAATGTAGAAAATAGTAAAAATAAAGAAAAACCCTGGAATGAGTACGTGTATACAAACTTTTGACTGGTACTTGCTTAATTAATTTGATTACAT
The DNA here is from genome assembly GCF_002910315.2 of Salvelinus sp. IW2-2015. NCBI lineage: Eukaryota > Metazoa > Chordata > Actinopteri > Salmoniformes > Salmonidae > Salvelinus > Salvelinus sp. IW2-2015. Next base: position 36,950,277 of record NC_036853.1, on the reverse strand, counting down.
TTATGGTGTTTCTACTCCAAGTAAAATTAAAAACCCTCTGGGTTTCCGTTAGGATGGAACGGAAAATATAGCACTGTACAACGTGACGGTCTTGAGTAGTCTACAGTGCTGAGCTATTTAGCTGAAGAATCTCCGTGTTGTGCGCAGCACGCATTCCATATGTGTTATTTCATAGTTGTGATGTCTTCACTATCATTCTACAATGTAGAAAATAGTACAAAATAAAGAAAACCCTGGAATGAGTAGGTGTGTCTAAACTTTTGAGGTCATCAAGACGTTTTGGTTAGAGAAATTGAGATGCTACAATGCAACAAATACATTGATCAGCTCAGCAAGGTTTTACCTGTGGTTATGGAGCTGGGTGTAGTTTAAATAACCATCTGCATTTTAAATGTATTTTTTTCTACTTATTTTATTAACGAAAGCATAAAGATGTTGATGAAGAAATATTGTACCGCTGTTTTGAGTTAGAAATGTAACACTTCAGAGTACTTAATACTTCAGCGTCGAATACATTGTAGGTAGGGGGATGTTCACACCTACAGTAGCCGGGCTATAAAGAGTCTATTGTCCTGCTAATTGGGCTACAAGTGTTTGAAAACCTGTTTTCAAAATGCCACCAGCTGTCCATCACTACTGTAAATAAAAACACAGCATCTGGTTTACATTCTTTATTGTAACCACATCACAAATAATTTGTATCTATCTTTCCAATTATTTTTAGAGTTTGGGATTAATTTGATTAATATTATGGTGTTTATATTCCAAGAAAAAACGAAAAACCCTCTAGGTTTCCATTAGGATGGAATGGAAAATATGGTGCTGTACAAAGTTACAGTTGGGTGTAGGCTATACAGTACTGGGCTATTTAGCTGAAGCATCCCCGTGTTGTGCAGGCACACAGGAGACTGGGGTTCAATTCCCCAACCGGGGAGGAAGGAATAGGTTGTCCTTGTAAATAAGAATGTATTCTTAACTGACTTGCCTAGTTAAATAAAGGTTACACTAAGAGCATAACATTTATAATTGTAGTCTAACCAATACCAAAACGGAGGTTCAGTGAAAATAAAAATCTCATTGATTTATCAAGACCAGTCCCCATGCTTGTCTCAGAGCAGCGCAAAACGGTGCTAAAATAGTTGTAGGCTATCAAATCCTATTGCTTCTAAATTCAATATGCTCTTTAAATAAATAAGACCTACACCCCTTGTAACAGCACATTACTCAACACTAGTGAGACTCATGTTGCCTACGGTAGACCTACAGTATATCGAAAAATATGACTTGACTCTCCGCCAATAATTACATATAACGTAAACTCACCCCATTCCGTACAAATGTGCGCAACCGCAACATTCATACGAGGCTACAAAGAAAACGAATGGGACTGTAGCGACTATGTTGACTTCAAAATTGGGGGTGTGAACTACGTTTCTATTCAAGCGTTGATCGACATGGTAATGGCTCTATAGTATTGGAGGAAAAAACGTACCCTCCATTACATCGTGACGTGTCATGTCGTAACGTACAGCCCGCATAAAGCAACTATTTCTGTCTTACAATCTCTCCACCAGGTGTAGCACTTCTCTTATCGTTTAAAAAAAAAGAAATGGACAGTGACAGGGGTAAGGGAGGATACCTAGTAATTTTTTGCATCATCATTGCATGCGATCATCATTCTCAAAGCCGCTGTTTACTTCTAAGATCACTTTAGCACCGCCCTAAAAACCCGATTCAAATTCGACACAAACCTTCAAATAGGTATGTAATGACACATTATATAAACTCTTTATAGTGTTTTATTTACATTTTAGAGGCGATAAGGTGATAAGTTGGACAGATCGAGTGAAAAAATAAAATTTTCCCACACAACATCTCTCCTTCTCACTATCACACATTAGTTTCGCTTCCCCACCCGCCATTTTTTTTAAGACCCAACGGAGCTCATTGCCTTGTTGAATTATGCAGAAATGGGCAGCGTGGGGTTATGTAATTGATTCTGTTGGAAAGGGGAGAAATTGTGCTTTACAATGGTATTGACATTACAGTTGATCTGGAAGTATTACGTTTTTGGGGCGCTAAAATAAGGTCAATTGTACGGACCAAGGCGATGTACAAAAGTGAGTGAGTTTACATTGGAGGATTCTAAATTAAAACCAAAAGCCGCCTCATGGGTCTCCCGGTGGCGGCCTGCACGGGTATCTGTAGCAACGCATTTTGCTTTGCGATGCGGTGACTTAGACAGCTGCACCACTGGGGAGACCCCATCCACAAAGTATCAAAAATACAGAGAGGTGTTGGTAAAGGTAAATTGTTCTGCTAATAGCCCATAATGGGTTATTATAATACTGTACATGGTGTCCAGGTCAGGATAACCAAAACATTTATTTATTAAAGACTATCAGAAAGAATGTTGGTACTTATTTTGACCCAAAGCCATGAATGAGTGAGTCACTCAGCTTTATTTAGGTGCCGGCTATGTGACTGTGCCATCAACTTCATAATATATAACGATATTTTGGAGGTTATTTCGTTTTCAAAAAAACGAAAGTGAGCGATTTGTAATCTGAATAAAGGCCAAAATAATATTTGTGAAGGCCAAAACATTTATTTCTGTTTTTAGAGGGAGCGAAACGTTGGGCCAATTGTTCGATGCCCTATGGGACTCCCAATCACGGTCGTGATACATAAGTATTATTATTAACTTAGAAATACATTTGACTAAATAATTCTCCCCCTACCCTCCATATAGGCAAGCCTATTGTCCAGTTACCTGCTAGAACGTTTCCCTAGTCAGCACCATTATTAGTGCAATGCCCATTAAAGTGTCGCTCTGTGCTACCCAGTGTGGCGAGGTGGGGGTCCACCCCACCCTCCCTCCTCCAAGACATACAGAACAAGGACAGGTAGAAAGAAAGAAAGAGGGTAGATGTCACTTCCCCCCCCCCCCCTTATTCCCCCCTATTCCCCTCCCGACTGCTCGAGTGGKGGGGCCAGCACATGCTGCCCAAAGGTAGATTAATATATTACAATTGAGAGTGCGTTAAAAAGTACAAATTCACAGCGCCGACTGATCCAAGTAAGAGAGGAAAGGCTGCCAGATTTGATCAAATGTTGATAATTTATTGTTCAGAATATATCTAATTCTTTATAAGTGTACAGTTTTTGCCAATTCGCTGAGCCATAATTTGGTAGAGGGCGCTTCCCTCCTTTTCCAAAAAAACAAGATTAGTTTTTTTGCCGAAATGAGACTGTAAGAGATGAGTTGTTTTGGGGGGTTGGTTAATCCGTTTAGGGATTCAGACACTCCCAGGATTATCAGAAGCGGGTCTGGGTCTATTGAAGTCTCCAGAACTTCAGAGAGGATCCTAAAAATTCCACACCAATAACCATACAAGCTAGAGCATAGGGCAAAGCAGTGGAGTAGTGTACTCTGCGCAGCCTGACATTTATCACACATAGGGGATGTATCAGGAAATACCCTATGCAGTTTGGTTTTGGAATAGTGTAATCTGTGTAATACCTTGAATTGTATGAGACGATGTCTGGAGTTAATGGAGCATGTGTGTATATACTCCAAGCTATCTTCCCAGTCTGCCACCGAAATGTCAGTCCCTAGTTCTTCCTCCCATTTTGCCTTAATGGCATCTGTAGAAGGTGTGCTAACAGATTGAAAAGCATAATATAGACAAGATATCAGTTTGTCTGAGGTGGGGCATATTTTTATGCATCCGTCAAACATGGAAGATTTAGCATTCCCAAATGTTGGGAGGTGTTTTCTAACATAGTCTTTAATTTGTAGGTATCTGAAAAAGTTACTTCTGGGAAGATTTATAAGTTTCCCTCAGCAACTCAAAGGAAGCAAAGGTCCCTTCTATATATAAATCCCCTATGGTACTAACTCTAACTATCCCTAACTCTCCCCATCGCTCAAAGGTGTTATCAAGGTTAGAGGGGGCAAAGGAGGGATTCCTGGCAACAGGGAGCATGAATGATATTGGTCTAAGCTCAAAGTGGACTTTAATTTGCTTCCAGATTCGGACTGTGCTATGTATAATAGGATTGTTACGATAAAGTGACATCTCCAGATTGACAGGCGACAAAATCACAGGACCAATAGAGAAGGGGTGACACTCCTCATGCTCCGTACTAAGCCAGCTGGATGACGGASGTGCGTCATCCAGCAAAAACATAACAGCGCGGAGGTTAGCGGCCCAGTAATAAAATATAAAATTTGGGAGAGACAATCCTCCTTCCATCTTGGATTTACAGAGGTGTTTTTTTACCTATCCTGTGTGTTTTCTAATCCCAGATGAAAGGATTGATAATTGAGTCCAGTTGTTTATGAAAGGATTTAGGTATGAATACTGGGATGTTCTGGTATAGGTAGAGCAGTTGTGGGAGGAAGACCATTTTAATGGCATTAATTCTTCCGAGCAGAGAAATTGGGAGAGTTCTCCAAAATTGTATGTTTGCCTTGAGTTTTTGCATCAAAGAGGGGAAATTCTTTTTAAATAGTAAGGAGTATTGTTTGGTAACTACAATTCCTAGGTAGGTAAATTTTTCAGAAGATAACTTAACTGGAAGATGTTCTAGCCAGGAGGTGTTTTGCAACCGAATGGGCATTAATTCACTCTTGTTCCAATTTATTCTGTATCCCGAGAAGGTACCAAACAAATTAACCTTTCACGAGCCTCTACCCCGGGTCCGGGATCACCCCCCACCCCCCCACACACTGATTAGCATAGCTAGCATAGCTTCACAAGTAGATAGTAGCATCTAAATATCATTAAATCACAAGTCCAAGACACCAGATGAAAGATACAGATCTTGTGAATAAACCCATCATTTCTGTTTTTTAAAATGTTTTACAGGGAAGACACAATATGTAAATCTATTAGCTAACCACGTTAGCAAAAGACACCACTTTTTACTCCACCAGTTTTTTACTCCATCAGTAGCTATCACAAATTCGGCCAAATAAAGATATAATAGCCACTAACCAAGAAAAAACCTCATCAGATGACAGTCTGATAACAATTTTATGGTATAGGATAGGTTTTGTTAGAAAAAAAGTGCATATTTCAGGTAGAAATCACAGTTTACAATTGCACCGACCATCACAACTCGACTAGAATTACTACAGAGAGCAACGTGTATGACCAATTTACTCATCATAAAACATTTCATAAAAATAGACAAAGCATAGCAATGGAAAGACACAGATCTTGTGATTTCAGACAATATTTCAGATTTTCTAAGCGTTTTCAGCGAAAACACAATAAATCGATAAGTTAGCATAAACATGTGCAAACGTTACCAGAGCATCGATTCAAGCCAAAGAGAGCTATAACGTAATCATCGCCAAAATATATTAATTTTTTCACTAACCTTCTCAGAATTTTCCGATGACACTCCTGTAACATCATTTTACAACATACATATAGAGTTTGTTCGAAAATGTGCATATTTAGCCATACAAAACCGTGGTTATACAATGAAAATAGTAGCAAATCAAGCCTCAAAATGTCGGACGTCATCTTTCAGAGTGATCTAGTTTAATCGAAAGCTAATCATATACTTGACTAAAAAATACAGGGTTGACAGGAATCGAAAGACAAATTAGTTCTTAATGCAACCGCTGATTTACATTTCAAAATTATCCTTACTGTGGCAATACAGGGTTCGCCAAGTGAAGCGATAACAAACAAAATGGCGGATTATGCGTTTAAAATATTTCGACAGAACAACGATTTATCATATAAATATTTCTTACTATGAGGTGATTTTCCATCAGATTCTTGGGCAATGTATCCTTTCTTGGGTCTAATCTTCTTTTGGTCGATAGATGTCCTCTGTCCTTCGAAATGTCCACTAACATTGACCGAGACCCCGAAACGTGCCCAAAGCTTCAAAGTGCACGACAAAGAAATTCCTCAAAATCCACTAAACTGATATAAATTGCTATAAAACGGTTCAAATTAACTACAATATGATGTTTTTAACCTGTTTGGGCTATAGGGGCGTATTGGAAAAACTGGAAAATATGTGCAAATTTTCAAACGGCCTCTTAATCAATTTTTGCTCTTACAATATGCATATTGTTAATACTATTGGATAGAAAAGAGTCTCTAGTTTCTAAAACCGTTTTAATTTTCTCTGAGTGGAACACAAGTCCTTTGGCAGCACTTTCCCCGACCAGGAAGTAAATGCAAGATGTTTATGCTCGCTTCAACGCTCTGCCTATACATGGTCATGCCACCTATGACCCGAAACACACCTCGTACGCCTTCCTCTGGGTGTCAAGAGGACGTCAGAGGAGAAATCTTGCGTTTATCTTGTTCTGACGTGAAATAAGACCTATTTCTTTGACGTGACCGTCAATTTCAGGAAGTCAGAAGCGCGCGACTTGGGAGAGATATCATGTTTTTTTTTGCTGCCGTTTCGGATGTGAACTATCTCCAGCTCGGATTTGATTTGATAAATGAGACCATGTCATCGTAATGTATGTTTTTTCAATATAGTTTAATCAGATTATTTGAATTTTTTCGGGAGTTTTGCCGTGTTCCGTAATGTTTACTTTGTTTACGTTGGAGAGATCCGTGCCACTCGACTAGTACCCCTGCTAAATGAAGATGGAAAGTTGCCATTCTGAATGGATTGAACGACTCTTCTGGACTAAGGACAACTTGATCAACATTCTGATGAAGAATCAGCCAAAGTAAGACCAAATTTATAATGTTATTTCATAATCTGTCGTGCATGTCAACTGGTCGCGCGCGGCCCAAGTGTGTCTGTCTGGCGTGGCTATGCTAATTTAGCGCTACATTTAGTTTTCGATGTAAAACATTTAATAAATCGGAAATATTGTCTGGAATCACAAGAATCCTGTTTTTCAATTGCTGCACAGTATGTATTTCTCAGAAATGTTTTATGAGGAGTAATTAGGTATTTGATGTTGGTGTCTGTAAATGTTATGGCTGCTTTCGGTGCAATTTTTGATTGTAGCTGAAATGTAATTTATGATTTATACCATAAATATGCACTTTTTCAAAAAAACATATGCTATACAATAAATATGTTATCAGACTGTCATCTTATGAAGTTGTTTCTTGGTTAGTGGCTATATATATCTTCATTTGGTCGAATTAGTGATAGCTGGTGATGGACGTAAAAACTGATTGGTGTTAGAAAGTGGTGTCTTTTGCTAAGGTGGTTAGCTAATAGATTTACATATTTTGTCTTCCCTGTAAAACATTTTAAAAATCGGACATGTTGGCTAGATTCACAAGATGTCTGCCTTTCATATGCTGTATTGGACTTGTTAATGTGTGAAAGTTAAATATTTAAAAAAAAATGTATTTTTTGAATTTGCCGCTCTGCCTTTTCAATGGAATGTGGGAGGAGTGCCGCAAGCGGCACCCGTGGCCCCTAAAGGTTAACAACTATAACGAGTAAAAACATGACCCGAGAAATATTACTGGCTAAACAACCATTTGGAAGGAGGCAAGTCCGATGTCCATCTTGCGTAAGACGCGCGAAGGGAAAGAACGGTACTTCCACGTTTTGTTGTTTTATAGTGGCTCTGATTGCGCAATCGACTCCATTCAAAACGTCATGACGTACTGACACCCAGAGGAAGACGTAGGCAGTGTCGGTTTCTCCATAGCATTTACAGGCACCTTAAAACCGACCCCAGATCAGGGGTCAAAATTTCTAAATCTGACTCCCTGTCAGGAAAATGCTGTAGAAGTAGTTCTGTACCACTCAGAGACAAAATTCCAACGGCTATAGAAACTACAAAGTGTTTTCTATCCAATAATAACAATAATATGCATATTGTACGATCAAGAATTGAGCACGAGGCAGTTTAATTTGGAGACCAAAAAATGCTAATGCGGAACAGCACCCCCTATAGTTGCAAGAAGTTAATCCCATTAAGAATAGCTGGAATACTAGCTTAGGGTTCTGTTACATAGAGGAGAATGTCATCTGCGTATAGGGAAATCTTATTTAGAGTATCTTTAGTATTATAGCCGTGTATTGCTGCATGAGATCTAATCACCTGAGCGAGAGGTTCAATAATTAGGGCGAAGAGCATAGGCGACAGCGCACAACCCTGCCTTGTCCCTCTGTAAAGGTTAAATCGGGGCGACAATGATTGGTTAGTGAGTATTCTCGCACAGGGGTTCCTATATAAAAGCTGGATCCAATTTATGAACCCATCTCCAGTATTGCTATTTCTGTAGGACCTTGAATAGATAGGACCACTCAACTTGGTCAAAGGCCTTTTCGGCGTCAAGAGATATAACGGCAAGGTCCACGTTGGGTAACCTCTGAGAATACATCATGTTGAAGAGGCGCCTGAAATTGAAGAATGAGTTTCTGTTAGGGATAAAGCCGGTCTGGTCCGAATGGACCAATTAAAGTCCTAAGTCTGTTAGCCAGAGTTTTTTCTAAAATCTTTTGGTCTGTATAAAGGAGGGATATTGGTCTGTATGACCCTATCTCTTCCAGATCTTTACCCTTCTTATGTATAACTGCTCCATCCTCATTGACCTGAACCAACATTCTGTGCAGGTAGGGAGAGAGCATGTTGCTGAATGTTTTATAGAATTCACCAGGGTATCCATCTGGGCCCGGGGTCTTGCCACTCTTTAGAGATTTAATTGTTTCTCTAATTTCTTCAAGAGATATTTCCTTATTCAGGAWGTTAGAATCTTCCTGGTTCAGGGCAGGAAGATTACAGTCCTCCAAAAAGTTTTGCATAAGTAAGGGGTTAGGATCCGCTTTAGATGTATATAGAGTCTCATAAAACTGACGGAATCTGTCATTGATGTCTTTGGGGGAAGAGAGTAATTCCCCAGATGCAGATTTAACTTTGTGAATCATTCGGTCACTCACATTTTTCGAAGTTGTCTGGCGAGTAATTTGTGTGGTTTMTCACCAAACTCAAAATATTTTTGCCTTTCATAGAGAAATGATTTTGCAATTTTAGCTGAGAGAATCTGATTATATTCAAATTTAAGAGGTATTTTTTTATGTTTCTCCATAGATGGATGMCTAGCATTCTCCCTATCCAGTAAGTGAATTTGTCGCTCCAGTTCTACCAATTGTCCTCTATTTTTCCTACTCCTGGCAGCCTGAAAGGAGATGATACAGCCTCTCAAATAAGCCTTCAGTGTTTCCCACAATAATGCTGGGGAAGTCTCTGTGTTGTCGTTGGTATCAAAGAAAAATGTAATTTGGTCTTTAAGATGTTCACAGAATGTTGGTTCTGTGAGGAGCTGAGGATTCAACCTCCAGACCCTCTCGTTTGATACGATGTCACCCAATCTCAGGGAGAAGGTGAGTGGACTGTGGTCCGAGATTATAATATCATGATACCTCACATTATAGGTATAGGGGAGTAATTTCGCATCAACCAAAAAGTAATCGATTCGGGTATAAACATTGTGAACATGAGAGTAAAAGGAGTATTCCCTACCCGTAGGGTTAGRGATCCTCCATATATCAAATAAATTAGAATTTTTTATGTAGGTATTCAAGAATTCGCTTGAATAGGGGGTAGGGGTTCGCCGGGTAGAGGATCTATCCAAATATTGGTCTAGCACACAGTTAAGGTCCCCTCCAATGACCAGGTTAGTATGGGAGATATCTGGAATCAGGGCAAGGACTCTTTTGAAAAAAGAGGGGTTATCAATGTTTGGCCCATAGATATTTAGTAGAGTTACAGAAGTAGAGTGGATCTCTCCTATTACAATCACATAACGACCCTCTTTATCCTCAATAGTGGTTTTATGTAGAAAGGGAATTCCTTTCCGTACCAGAATCGCTGTTTCTCTCGTTTTGGCAGAGAAGTTAGAGTGATACACTTGCCCCACCCACCTACATTTAAGTCTGCTATGAGAATACATTTACATATTGTGGGTTAGGAGATCGGAACAAGGATTTTGCTGAATTAAACGTACCCCCCAATAAAAAAAAAAGATTTGTTTTAAGTTTGGTTTTTAAAGAAAAAAAAGATTTTGTATATATACACATACATATACATACATACATACATACATAAACACACAAAAATATATATATATATTTTTTTTAATATATACACATATACACACATACAGTGGGGAGAACAAGTATTTGATACACTGCCGATTTTGCAGGTTTTCCTACTTACAAAGCATGTAGAGGTCTGTAATTTTTATCATAGGTACACTTCAACTGTGAGAGACGGAATTTAAAACAAAAATCCAGAAAATCACATTGTATGATTTTTAAGTAATTAATTCGCATTTTATTGCATAAATCAGTGCTCTAATCAGTGCTCTAACTCCCCCTTGCGCTGGTTTGGAGCAATGAAGTGGTGATGCAGGGTACCGTACTAAACTACACATGACCTCTAAGTATTGCAGCATAATCGGAAAACTTTCAGTGGAGCAACCACTGTAAGCCAAACGACACTGAGGCATTCCAAGCAGACATAGAGGACACCTTGGATGGCTACCCAAACACTACGGGTTCTGACAGGCTTTACCTGTTGAGGTCGAACATCGAATAGACACGTGACAAGGTTCATTCGTCTACAACAACAACACATGCAAAACTACTACGCTAAACTTGCCACGGCTTTGAAAATATAATTCTGTGGTTCTGCGACTCGCAAACAGGACAGCTCACTGGCTAACACTGTCAAACAAGCTCGGCATGAACATACAAGCTTACTATGATAGGCTTCATTCAGCTTACTTTGGCTTACTCACTGAAACAGGAATGGAAGAGCTGTTACCATTCAAACAAATGTTTCTGTCGAACATGTATCCCAACTTCATTACCTACTTGGGCCCACTTTGGTTTGCCAATCTTAGAACTCAGAGAGTTTGCGAGCATGGCTTAAGACGCATCAAAAGTGTGCAGCGCTGCGAACCCTGACATCTCAGGTTTGAAGTTTAGACAGGAGCACTCACTCCAATTGGAGAGTGCATTATCAGGTATTGGAGCGTTGAGAGATAACACCCAACAACTGTTTCTATCACGAAACCACGATACCAATACCCACCATGGTCAAAATTACTGTAAAGTACGTCGCCAGCGAAACGACTACCACTACAATCAACCTGATCGCTAAGTTCATACACCCAACCCACACAAAGTGTCAGAGCACAAGGGTAACAAAGGGTTCAATGACAATAAAAACATAGATCGATGTGCTCTAGACGTTCTAATACGTAATAAAGTAAGAAAAATCTGAGAAAAGGGAAAAGTTAAGTAACTATGACTAGGCGTGGAATTGCCAGAACAAAAGGTCCTCCAGAATTAACACCCTTAGTAAGGTCGTAAACATTCATACAAATGTTGCGAAGCAAAAGGTCAGAAACAATTCTACTCAAACCCTGATTAGTTGATCTGTTTTCACCGTGAACACAAATGACACATCTCGTAGTTACGAACAACCACTCCACTTTGTGGGGAACATGACCACAAAACGCAACATACCTGGAAACATACCTGTGATGCGCAAATTGATTCGGGCTCGACAATGTCGCTCATCTCTCAAACATTGTTCAATGATCTCGAAAGGGATTTGAAGCCAGGTAAACGTTGGTTAAAAACGGAACGATGCGACACTACACTTTGAGGTTTCACTCAGACTACCTCGCCTCTCACATTGAGACTCATGCAGAAACTACACTTCCAGGACATATCACTTGTTCACCCTGTGTATGTTACCAGCCTCGAATCTGAACCACTGCTACTCGGAGCTGACTTGATGGACCGTTTACTCCCGCTAATGTATTGGAAAAACAACCAATTATGTTCACAGTTTCGACATTTCGAAAACTTGTGGTGCAGAATCTGACCCAAGGAGATATTACGATATCTCATCACATTCAATCAGTAAACCTGAATGACCATTCTTTTCATGATTTCGAGCCAACAGTCTCTGTGAAAGAGCAACTCCCCTACTCCTTGGAGTCGTGCAATACTGTAGCTGAGATTAACTTCTCTTGTCCTTCGTACACTTCTGCAGGCACTGCGACCGTCTCAGGAATAAAAGCATTAACGTGCAGTGTGTACTCTGCTTCCGATGATACATTTTCCGCTTTGTGGGGGACTGAAACTCCTTACAATGACACTAACGGCATCAGTTCTGCAACTGACCCGATGACTCTTACTGTTGACACACTGTGCGATATTGCAGAAAGATATCCTTGTCTCAGTTCGCAGGTACTGAAACGGTTGCCACACGCAGACGCTGTGGTGACTGACAGGCCTCGACAACCTCTGAGCGTTTTGAACCACTCGTATACCAACACCAATCGCTGGTGGGGGGGTCTCGAGACACAAAGGGGGGGAATTCTAGCCCAGCCATGATGAGCCTCGTCGAGACCGGTGTGGGGGTTGAGACTACGTGCAACACAGTACGAGGCTGCCAGAGCAGGATAAAAATCTATTTGTAAACTCCCCATGAGAACAGAGAGGAGTGGACAGGCCCCTCGACGGGTCTAACTTTAGAATACATCTGAGATATCATTGAGGTGTACCACACTGGTCGTAAAAGAAGTCCAGTGGACTTTCCACCTCCAAGAGAAATGGCAACAATAATCATTCCTTGCCATGTGTAGTTTCAACTACAATGCAACTAGTAAAATGCTCTAATCATGTGTTCTGGTAGGATAACTGGTCCCCTTGAGTACCAGTACCAATGCCAGCACTGTCAGTCCAGCAACAATCAGTAAGAAGGTTAGAGACCTCACAGTTCAAATTGCTATTGATAACAGCGACAGAGGAGTTAGTAGTCACTTAGATTGCAACACGTGGAAGGGAATCTCCAAAACACTTTCCTGATGGTTAACACACATGCCACTAATAAATAGAACCCTCCATTCAGGATGAACCTTATTAGAAGTCATGAACCATGATCACACTGCATACGACTAGTTCAGTGCTTATAGAGTCCTTCCGTCGTGATGTTAGCTCCTCTGTGGATAACATAGCTATGAAATAGACTCCTTCATACCTACCGCCACTACAATGGTGTAAGACACAGTAACTTGTAGTAAAACTACTACAGAGGTCCCCTTAACATATGTCTTGAGGTCGGCATCAATTCTTACTGACCTCCAGGCATTGACATGGAAAATATCTGATGACGTCAGACTCATTCTGAACAGGTTGCAGCTACCAAGATACTTGGTTTTCTTTCCCTTGGCATGTGCACTTGTGTAAGCATAAACGCACACGTACAACAGAACATTTAATGAGCAAAATACTAGCCTTAGTAAAGTTGAAAATGTACCCTGAGGCCTTTGACTCTACAGCTACAGTACTCACCAGTTTCTCCCCAGAGGTCCATAGGTCATCCCTTTACACTGTCCGAAGCTAGTGCCATACAGCTGTAGACTTATCATGTAGTTATCAACTAGAACAACACACCGCTAAGTAGGAACACCCTAAATATGACATTAGACACAATGCCATGATAGTCATTTAGCCAAGACCTTGGACATATATAGAATACAGTCCAATTAGATGATTAAGTTGTGGTAACTATATTTTGTTAATGCTTTTATTCATTTTCTTTGACACTTAGGAAGTGATAGAGCCATAAACAAGTTTCCCATACGACCATTAGTTAGTGCCACACCGCTGCTCATTTGGGAAAGAAATTAAATGATGTATTTCGTGTGTGTGCGTTGTTAACATCTGCCTTAGTTACTGCCTAGATCTACCAGCCTGGACAACCGGATGACTGGTCCGGAACAGCAATTCCCAACCAGGATATCCCCTGGCCATTCTTGTGGTGGTCGGCAGCTTTCAGAAAGCCTACCAGGGTAAACCACCAGAGGGGGACTGCAACGATGATCCACAACCAGAACATCCCACGGTCATTTTTATGTTGGGTTGCAACTTGCAGAATCATTCCAAGGTTGAACCCACCAAAGGGGGACTGTCATGACTATCTCACCTTGGTGAGGATCAAAATAACCCATCAGCTAGGCAAATGTTTGAGGATTGGCCTGTTTTATAACTTAAATACCTTGCAGAAACTCTTCCTTTGGCTCGGCAGGATTGGAAGGCTGAAAATCCTTTGTTACACAGAGAGACTTTGCCACTAAAAAACTGGGAAAGACGACCAAAGGGAAGGTCAGATCCCTCTGAACACAGTGTGGTACATCTGAAGTATCTATCTAACGAACACTCCAGAACAAAAGAAGCCTACAACTAAGAAGGACATTGTAACCTCTGGTGGACAAATAGAGACTTACATCGAACCACTTCCCATAGAACCATCGAGTTCAACAGAGAGATGACAAAGACATCTACGCATAAATGTATACATTGCATTTCTTTTCCGAATGAGCGGTCGTTCATGTGCAAAGTATTCATATTCCCATGAGCGTATGTAAGATAAGTTGACTCTCTGTCTCTCCCTCTCCTTACATACCCCTCCCCCTTCCATTGCATAACCAAACGGTCAGGCTTTTGTTAGTCCACTGTTTTCATTGTATTATGTATGTAATCAATAACATATGCTGTGTGTTTACGTATTCTGTGTGATGATTTAGTTAGTTAGTGAATAAATAATTAAGCCAATTTGTGTATCGCTGATTCATCTCTTAGGTTAGAGTTTGTGGAGATATTCAAGAATTGTGCAACGTTCAGAATGAGACTGAGGTAATAATTAATGATTGACTTATTGACGTAAGAGATATTTATATAAATTTAGAGTTTAATTCGGGAGATAGTAACTCGTTAAAGAGCTTTTCCCGTGGTGCCCCAAATTCCTAATGAGTTAATTGTTATATGATTAATTTAATTGTGTATATATTAAACGTAGTAGGTAATTATTTGATAAATAGCCATCGTCATGACAAAGAGGAAGCAAAGGAGCATGCCAAGCTTGGCTGAAAAGGCTACACGGCCTCCTCTTCATAGTATCCAATCGCTGGAAAATAAACTTTGTATACTCAGAGCAAGGCTTCAATCGCAGAGAGACATCAGGGAATTCTGTCTTTATTTTTACTGAGACATGGCTTACGGACAATACACTCGACTCTGCTATTCAACCAGACGGCTTCTCCATATTCCGAATGGCTCGAACGTCCGCTTCTGGTAAGAGTCGGGGAAGGGTATGTTTCCTCATAAACAATTCCTGATACCAAAGTTAAAAACATTGCGAGCTCCTGTTTAACCGACCTGGAGTTTCTGATGCTAAAATGCCAACCCCACTATATGCCGATGGAATTCACATGTGTTATCACAACTGTGTACATACCACCACAAGCAAACACAAAGGCGGCACTCAGTGAACTGTACAAGATTATTAGCCAGCAAGAATCCTCTCACCCAGAAGCAGTCTTTATTGTGGCGGGTGACTTTATTTTAGACTGTCTAAAAAATAAAAATAAATATCACCAACATGTATCATACACCACAAGAGGATCCAGCGTGCTTGACTATGTATACACAAACATTCATGATGCATACAATGCCATCCCCTGCCCCTACTTCAGCCAATCAGATCACGTCCCTTTGTTCCTACTCCCTGCCTACATACAAGAGGGAGCCACCAACACAGAGAATAGTGCAGTGCTGGACAGAGGAGGTAGACAATGCTGCAGGATGGTTTTGAGAATACTGATTGGAATATCTTCAAAGATTCACCCACCCAGGACTCATCCAGCAACATTTAGGAATATACATTGTCAGTCACATGCTTCATTAGGAAATGTGTTTATGATGTTGTACCCACAATAACAATCTGGACATAGCCCAACCAAAAACGCTGGATGAATGGAGATGTCTGTACAATGCTGAGAGCCCATACTACAGCGGTCAATGTCAGCAGAACGAACCCTGATGGCTCGGTGGCGCGCAACACATACAAGTCAAGCAGGTACTAGCGCCGCAAATTCATTAGGGATGCAAAAAGACAATACAGACTCAAACTTGAAGTGATGTTCAACAACTTAGACTCGCATCGCATGTGGCAGTGAATACAGACTATCACAGCCTACAAAGGCAAATCCAGCTGTGCGGTGCCCAACGAAGCCTCCCTCCCAGAGGAGCTTAATACATTCTATGCTCGCTTCAAGGCAGACAATACCGAGCCATCAAGGAAGACTCTCACTGCTCCAATGCTGACGTGAGCAAAATTTGCCTACCACTCCAACAGATCCACGGAAGATGCCATGTCCATCGCTATTCACACAGCTGTAACAAAAGGAATACATGTGGTTCATTGACTACAGTTTAGCATTCAACACTATTGTTCCCTCCAAACTCGACACCAAGCTCAGAGCCCTGCGTCTGGATACCGCCCTCTGCAACTGGATCCTGGACTTGTTGATGGGCAGACAACAGGCAACAACACCTCCACCACACTGACTCGTAACACAGGGTCCCCCCAGGGGTGTGTCCTTAGTCCTCTGCTGTGCTCCCTGTTCACCCACGACTGCGTGGCTTAGCACGACACCAACTCCATCACCAAGTTTGCTGACGACACCACAGTTGTAGGCCTGATAACCAACAGTCAGCCTATAGGGAGGAGGTACTGTAAGGGAACTTGCAATGTGGTGTCACAAAAATAACTTCTCCCTCAACGTCAGCAAAACAAAGGAGTTGATTGTTGACTTCGGAGGGAGAGGAGGGACCATGCTCAGATACACATCAACGGGACTGCAGTAAAGAGAGTCACGAGGACTTGTCATGGACCAACAACACCATCACTCTTGTCAAGAGGGCGCAACAGTGTCTCTACTTTCTAAACCGGCTGAAGAAATTCAGCATCTCACGCCGGGTCCTCTCCAAATACTATGGCTGCACCATTGAGAGTGTCCTCACCGGTTGTATCATGGCCTGGTACTGGAATTGCTCCATCCATGACCGCAACTCCCTCCAGCGGGTGGTGAAGACAACCCAGTACATCACTGGGACAGTGCTCCCACCCATCCAGGACATCTACTCGAAAAGGTGCCTGAGAAAGGTGCGCAGCATCATCAAAGACCTCACATACTCCAGCCACGAGCTGTTCTCTCCCTTACTGTCGGGCAGACGGTATCGGAGCATGAGGTCTGATAGAAACTATATCTATAAGCCATCAGACTGCTGAACACATGAACTGGACTGACAACCTGCTCTGATTCTCGGCACCTTAGCACACATGCACTCCAGTGGCGGTCGGTGCCGTTTAAGATGAGTTAGGATGATTCGATTTTTTTATGAGCATGGCCTTATCAAATATGCTGTAATAGAAATAACTGTCATTCATATTCCATTCACCCAGGTCAATGTAACATCGATAGGTTTAGGTGTCTACATGATACTCACATTTTTCCTGTAGCTTATGCTTTCTGTACTACATTCATTCTCTGTTCCTTTATTTGGGTGGACAACAAGTCAGTTCATGTTGAACTTCTGATAGGTTAGAGGACGTCCTCCAGAAGTTGGTATAATTAATGTGTGCATCTATGGAAGGGGATGAGAACCATGAGCCTCCTAGGTTTTGTTTTGAAGTCAATGTACACAGAGGATGGAAACTGGCTGTCCTCCGGCTACACCATGGTGCTACCCCAGAGAGTTCTGTTGAGGCTACTACGCATTGCAAAACAGTGTGTTTTAATTATTTGGTGACATGAATATAGTTAGTAATGTTTGACTATTTTTATGAAATTCCCTGAAGATGGTCTTCCCCTTCCTCCTCAGAGGAGCCTCCACTGATGCACTCACTCATGCAAACACCCACACATTCATACTACACACACACACATCACAACTTCTGTCCTCCCTTCCCCATACACATGTCAATATTGGACTATAAATTGTGCCTTCCTGTATTACACTAAAAATATATTGTTTTCTTATTATTGTTGTTGTATTGTCGAGAAGGATCCTGCAAGTAAGCATTTCGTTGGAAGATGTATACCATGCATATCCTGTACATACAATTTAAAAAACTTTAAGTGTTTGTCCTCAGGCCTGGAGGGAAGCCAAAGTCATTCCACTACCCAAGAATGGAAAAGCAGCCTTTACTGGTTCTAACAGCCGACCTATCAGCTTGCAGCCAGCTCTTAGCAAACTGTTGGAAAATAATTTGTTTGGCCAAATGTTACGTACGCCTCTAGGAAGAGGGAACGCAACACCGTGCTACAACTCAACTCCTCATGGAGTGAAAGAGGTATGGGACACCATAGTACCCTCTGAACTCGTCATCAAGCTCGAGACCCTGGGTCTCGACCCCGCCCTGTGCAACTGGGTACTGGACTTCCTGACGGGCCGCCCCAGGTGGTGAGGGTAGGTAACAACATCTCCACCCCGCTGATCCTCAACACTGGGGCCCCACATGGGTGCGTTCTGAGCCCTCTCCTGTACTCCCTGTTCACCCACGACTGCGTGGCCATGCACGCCTCCAACTCAATCATCAAGTTTGCGGACGACACTACAGTGGTAGGCTTGATTACCAACAACGACGAGACGGCCTACAGGGAGGAGGTGAGGGCCCTCGGAGTGTGGTGTCAGGAAAATAACCTCACACTCAACGTCAACAAAACAAAGGAGATGATTGTGGACTTCAGGAAACAGCAGATGGAGCACCCCCCTATCCACATCGACGGGACAGTAGTGGAGAGGGTAGTAAGTTTTAAGTTCCTCGGCGTACACATCACGGACAAACTGAATTGGTCCACCCACACAGACAGCGTTGTGAAGAAGGCGCAGCAGCGCCTCTTCAACCTCAGGAGGCTGAAGAAATTCGGCTTGTCACCAAAAGCACTCACAAACTTCTACAGATACACAATCGAAAGCATCCTGTCGGGCTGTATCACCGCCTGGTACGGCAATCTCCAAGAGGGTAGTGAGGTCTGCACAACGCATCACCGGGGCAAACTACCTGCCCTCCAGGACACCTACACCACCCGATGTCACAGGAAGGCCATAAAGATCATCAAGGACAACAACCACCCAAGCCACTGCCTGTTCACCGCTATCATCCAGAAGGCGAGGTCAGTACAGGTGCATCAAAGCAGGACCGAGAGACTGAAAAACAGCTTCTATCTCAAGGCCATCAGACTGTTAAACAGCCACCACTAACATTTAGTGGCTGCTGCCAACATACTGACTCAACTCCAGCCACTTTAATAATGGGAATTATGGAAATGTATGTACAAATGTATCACTAGCCACTTTAAACAATGCCAATTAATATAATGTTTACATACCCTACATTACTCATCTCATATGTATATGTATATACTGTACCTATATCATCTACTGCATCTTGCCATCTTTATGTAATACATGTATCACTAGCCACTTTAACTTCTTATGACTGAAGGGGCAGTATTGAGTAGCTTGGATGAAAGGTGCACAGAGGTGCCCATATTAAACGGCCTGCTCCTCAGTCCCAGTTCCTAATATATGCATATTATTATTCGTATTGGATAGAAAACACTCTGAAGTTTCTAAAACTGTTTGAATTATGTCTGTGAGTACAACAGAACTCACATGGCAGGCAAAAACCTGATAAGTTCCACTTCCTGTTTGTAATTTTTCTGGGGTGCCAAATTTTCAAAGAAGGTCTCATTGAAATCACAGCGAGATATTGATGAGTTTTCACTTCCTACGGCTTCCACTAGATGTCAACAGTCAACAGAACTTTGTCTGATGACTCTAATGTGAAGGGGGGCCGAAGGAGCAGGAATTAGTGACCACTGCCAGGAGGTGATCACGCATTGAACACGTGCGTTCACGTGAGAGTCAGCTCCGTTCCATCGGTCAACTGAAGTCGATGAAATTCTCCGGTTGGAAAGTTATTCAAGATGTATGTTTAAAACCCAAAACTTCTCAAGATGTATGTTAACAACATTCTAAAGATTGATTCAGTACATCGTTTGACATGTTTCTACTGACTAACGGAACTTTTGGACATTTCGTCACGTTATAGTGGACGCGCTTTGGTTGGGCGTTTGGTAAACATGTCCAAAGTAGCTAATTGGACATAAATAACGGATATTATCGAACAAATCAAGCATTTATTGTGGACCTGGGATTCCTAAGACTGCATTCTGATGAATTCATCAAAGGAAACATTTATCATGTATTTTCTGGTTTCTGTTGAGTCCAAAATGGCGGCTAATTTGGCTATTGTTCTGAGCTCCGTCTCAGATTATTGCATGGTTTATTTTTCCGTAGAGTTTTTTTGAAACCTGACACAGCGGTTGCATTAAGGAGAGGTATATCTATAATTCCATGTGTATAACTTGTATTATCATCTACATTTATGATGAGTATCTCTGGTGAAACGATGTGGCTATGCAAAATCACTTGATGTTTTTGCAACTAGTGAATCTAACGCGCCAATGTAAACTCCGATTTTTTTATATAAATATGAACTTAATCAAACAAAACATGCATGTATTGTGTAACATGAAGTCCTATAAGTGTCATCTGGTGAAGATAATCAAAGGTTAGTGATTCATTTTCTCTATTTCTGTTTTTTGTGAAAGCTATATTTCGCTGGAAAAATGGCTGTGTTTGTTGTGGTTTTGTGGTGACCTAACATAATATGCTTTTCAGCAAAAGCACTACAAACAATTTGAAATCGGACACTTTGGTGGGATTAACAACAAGATTACCTTTAAAATGATATAAGACACATCTATGTTTGAGGAATTTTAATTATGAGATTTCTGCTTTTTGAATTTGGCGCCCTGCACTTTCACTCTGCTGTTGTCATATCATCCCGGTAGCGGGATGTCAGCCATAAAAGGTTAAACTATGCCACTTTATGTTTATATACCCTACATTACTCATCTCATATGTATATACTGTACTCTATACCATCTACTGCATCTTGCCTATGCCGTTCTGTACCATCACTCATTCATATATCTTTATCCCTTTACACTTGTGTGTATAAGGTAGTAGTTGTGGAATTGTTAGGTTAGATTACTCGTTGGTTATTACTGCATTGTCGTAACTAGAAGCACAAGCATTTCGCTACACTCGCATTAACATCTGCTAACCATGTGTATGTGACAAATAAAATTTGATTTGGACTGTAGGTGCGAGTAAGGATGACAAAAGGCCGAGAATTACCGTTTACAGGTTATTTATTCCGTCACACGGTAATTTGGGGGAAAAAGGGCTGGACGGAACCAAAGCAAAGAAAGTAAATATCAAAGCCCCCTCTCCTACCTTACCTGCCTATCCACTGCTTACCTAACTAACACCACCTAGTGCACTAACCAAAATACAGGGGACGGTCCACCCAGGTCTTACCTAGTGTGCATAGACAGAGTATATACTACGGGTATATGTATGCCCGCAGGCCTCTTGCCTAAGCACTCCCAAGGTGCCTTCCCCTTCCACCCTGGGAACAAAAACAGAATAGAAACGTTCAATAATCAAAACAGTCCTTTGGACATAAACATACCTCCTCAGGACCGCTACAAAATACTTCACAACAAGTATACAGACCAACAACGAAAACACAGGACACACTCATCTGCCTCATCTCTTAATAACAACCAACACTGGTTATCACCCTCATCTCTCTTCTCTCAGCAATCATCTCCCTTCTGAGCAACAGAACACTGGTTTATATTGCTTCAGAAGGAGTCTGTAATTGAAGACAGCTGTTTCTGACGAAAGGGCGGGGTCAGCTCCAATTTGCAATGGAGTCGACCAATCAGGTGCTTGGGGGATTCCGGGAAGCCATTTTCCTGAAACACACACATACAAATACACAAACCACAACACAGAATCTGGGGAACGTAACACCAAATACAATTCTACTTCTCTGTAAACAAATTAACAGATTTTCAGTATGCTTATAGAGAAGGCCACTCAACATGTACTGCACTGACACAAATGACTGATGATTGGTCGAAAGACATTGATAATTAGAAGAATGTGGGAGCTGTACTGTTAGATTTCAGTGCCACCTTTGAAATTATTGACCATAACCTGTTGTTCAAAAACTTTTGCGTTATGGCTTTTCAACCTCTGCTATATTGTGGATTCAGAGCTATCTAATAGAACAGAGTTTTTAATTTTATGGAAGCTTCTTTGATGTTAAACATGTAAAGTGTGGTGTATTGCAGGGCAGCTCTCTTCACCTGTCACGCCCTGACCTTAGTTCTTTGTTCTTTGTTTTCTTTATTATTTTGGTTAGGTCAGGGTGTGACGAGGGTGGTATGTGTGTTTTTGTCTTGTCTAGGGTTTTGGTATGTCTAGGTGTGTGTGTGTAGTCTAGGCATTATGTAGGTCTATGGTGGCCTGGATTGGTTCCCAATCAGAGGCAGCTGTTTATCATTGTCTCTGATTGGGGATCCTATTTAGGTTGCCATTCTCCAGTTTGGTTTATGGGTTATTGTCTATGTGATGTTGCATGTCTGCACTCGTGTCATTTAGCGGTCACGTTCGTTTTGTTGTTTTGTATTAGTTTGTTAAGTGTTCTTCGTTTTCATTAAAGAAGATGTATTCACATCCCGCTGCGCTTTGGTCTCCTTCGTATGACGAACGTGACAGAATAACCCACCAAACAAGGACCAAGCAGCGTGAAAAAGAGGTTAATGGGGAAATGGACCTGGGAGGAGATATTAGATGGAGCAGGACCCTGGACACAGCCGGGGGAGTATCGCCTTTCTGAAGAGGAGATAGAGGCAGCGAAAGCAGAACGGCGATACTACGAGGAGAAGTACCGGAAAATGGAGGAACAGCGACGATATAAAGGTACGCGGCTAGCACGGAAGCCCGAGAGGCACACGGGGGGGGGGGGGGGGGGGGGGGGGGGGGGGGGGGGGGGGGGGGGGGGGGGGGGGGGGCACATGAGGAGTTTGGCTGAGTGAGGTAGGAGACCTGAGCCAACTCCTTGTGCTTACCGTGGGGAGAGTGTTACTGGTCAGGCACCGTGTTATGCGGTGCGCTCTATTCCAGCTCCTCGCATTGGCCGGGCTAGAATGAGCATTCAGCCTGGAAGAAGGGTGCCGGCTCAGCGATCCTTGTCTCCAGTGTACCTCATTGGACCAGGATATCCTGCGCCGGCTTTGCGTACTGTGTCTCCGGTGACTCTGCACAGCCCAGTACGTCCTGTGCCAGCGCCCTGTATTTGCAGGGCGAAAATAAACATCCAGCCAGGACGGGTTGTGTCAGCTATACACTCCAGACCTCCAGTGCGTCTCCACGGTCCCGTGTATCCTGTTCCTCCTCCCCGCACTCGCCCTGAGGTGCGTGTCCCCAGCCCGGTACCACCAGTTACGGCATCACGCACCAGGCCTACAGTGCGCCTCCAGGGTCCAGTATGCCCTATTCCTGCTCCTAGCACTCGCCCTGAAGTGCGTGTCCTCAGCCCGGTACCACCAATTCCGGCACCACGCACCAGGCCTACAGTGCGCCTCGGCAGTCCTGAGCGTCCGGCGACAGTATCCTGTCCGGAGCCGCCAGAGCCGCCCTCCTGTCCGGAGCCGCCAGAGCCGCCCTCCTGTCCGGAGCCGCCAGAGCCGCCCTCCTGTCCGAAGCCGCCAGAGCCGCCCTCCTGTCCGGAGCCGCCAGAGCCGCCCTCCTGTCCGGAGCCGCCAGAGCCGCCCGTCAGTCCGTTCACATTCGTTTTGTTGTTTTGTATTAGTTTGTTAAGTGTTCTTCGTTTTCATTATAGAAGATGTATTCACATCCCGCTGCGCTTTGGTCTCCTTCGTATGACGAACGTGACATCACCTCTACTCTTTTCTGTTTTTAGCAATGGAATTAAACAAAGCCTGTGTGTCCATGTATGCTGATGATTCAACCCTATACGTGTCAGCAACCACAGCTAGTGAAATCACTGCAACCCTAAACAAAGACTTCCTGTCAATTTTAGAATGGGTGGCCAGTAATAAACTGGTCCTGAACATCTTTAAAACTAAGAGCATTGTATTTGGTTCAAATCATTCCCTAAGTTCTAGACCTCAGCTGAATCTGGCAATGAATGGTGTATGTGTTGAGCAAGTTAAGGAGACTAAATTACTTGGTGTTACCTTCGATTGTAAACTGTCATGGTTGAAAACATATTGATTCAATGTTTGTAAAGATGGGTCTGTCTGTGATAAAGAGATGCTCTCCTTTTTTGACACCACACTCCACAAAGCAAATCCTGCAGGCTCTAGTTTTATCTTAACTTAATTATTGTCCAGTCATATGGTCAAGTGCTGCAAAGAAGGACCTAGTTTAGCTGCAGCTGGCCCAGAACAGAGTGGCATGTTTTGCTCTTCATTGTAATCAGAGGGCTAATATCAATAATATGCATGCAAGTTTCTCTTGGCTAAGAGTTGTTTTTAGAAGAAACAATGTGTTAGAAATTCCTAATTGTTTGCATAGTCAACTTACACACAGCACTGACACACACACACACACACACACATCTCGCCAGACATGCCACCAGGGGTCTTTTCAAAGGTCCAGAACAAATTCAAGAAAACATACAGTATTATATAAAGCCATGATTGCATGGAACTCCCTTCCACTTCATATAGCGCAAGTGAACAGCATACCTGGTTTCAAAAACAAACAAAGCACCACCTCCAGTTTATGACCTACTTTTTGTGTGTTTGTACTGACAAGTATGTGTACCTAATAGATGCAAACGCACGCACGCTACATGCTAATGTTTTTAAATTGTCAAGAATTTTGTCTGTAATGTTTTTTCCATTATGTGTCAGACCCCAGTAAGACTAGCTTTCGCCATTGCTTCGGAGGGTGTGCATGGATGTGTCTAGGTGGTACATGTAAGGTCAGGCAGGTCACACATCTGAGGACAGAGAGTGCGTCACACTCTCTTCCCATTTTACTCACACTTTCTCTGACACTATACAGAGCTATTCTATTCCAGTTAGTCAGATTCCACCGTACGCACTCCCGACACAGTTGCACGCACTCCTAACACAGTGAGCAATCCTTTCTCACACATCTGACACAGACTGGAAACAGGCAGATACAGTGGTCAGGTCCAGTATGTCTGACCCAATAGGAAGTAGTGTGTTTATGTTATCCTTTCTCTTCAATGAGAGGCAAAAGGCCAACTGTCTAGACACGGCCCATTAGACGTGTTACAGTAAATGTTAATGCCCCACTAATACTAGGGTGTGTCCATTCTCATAAATGATATTTAGGCCTACCAGTAAGTGTAGTTTCTTTTGAGTCTGTTAAAAGCACAAAAGACACATCTTCCCAAAAAACGGCACTTTTAACTAAATTCCAAAGACCGTCTCTGTGGGCGGTGATGACAAAGCTAAAACCACCTGGAAACTTTCCCTTATTTCCTGCAAACCTAAAAAAGACCACTTGAAAATAATTTGACGTAGTCGTGACATCATGGAGTGTGAGCTGCACAGGGTTTCATCTTTCATGGGGAACCACCACGGTCGACTGGCTGGCAGTTTCTACCCCCTGAACCAGCAAAGCACGGTCGGTAAAGTACATACAATGCCTTTGGAAAGGGTTCACACCCCTTGACTTATTCCACATTTTGTTGTGCTACAGCCTTGAATTTACATGTCGTTTTTTTGTCACTGGCCTACAAACAATACCCGATAATGTCAATGTGGAATTATGTTTCTCAAAATGTTTACAAATTAATAAAAAATGAAAAGCTGAAATGCCTTGAGTCAATAAGTATTTAACCCCTTTGTTATGGCAAGCCTAAATAAGTTATGGAGTAAAAATCGTCCTAACAAGTCACATAATAAGTTGCATGGACTAACTCTGTGGGCAATAATAGTGATTAACATGATTTTTGAATGACTACCTTATCTCTGTACCACAGTGGCGGGGTATAGGCGACATGGGCAGCTGCCCAAGGCGGCATCTTGCCGGGGGCGGCACGGGGCACCCACACAATTTTGGGGGGGAATGGTCACATTTGTGCAATCGGTTTTCTATCGCTCATTTGCACGTCACATCAATGATATCATATCACCATGTGGGACTGTGGGTCCAATTAACCTTGTCGGAGTGGGCTCCCTGATTCTAGTTTGTGAGCTAGGCAGGCTAGGTTGACCTCAGGTCTCCCCACTGGAAGCCCGAGGTAGGGGGAGCGGGGGAATCTATCAAATAGGGCACCTCTAACTGTACACTACTAATGCAATTAGTAAAATCAGTCACACTACAAAATTCAACCAAATTAATCACAATTCATTCATAGTACTGTGACTATATACACTACTGTTAAAAAGTTTGGGGTCACTTAGAAATGTCCTTGTTTTTGAAAGAAAAGCACATTTTTGGTCCATTAAAATAATATCAAATTGATCAGAAATACAGTGTAGACATTGCTAATATTGTAGCTGGAAACAACAGATTTTTAATGGAATATCTACAAAGGCGTACAGAGGCTCATTATCAGCAACCATCACTCCTGTGTTCCAATGGCACATTGTGGGCCAGTAACAAAGACCTTTCTTCTGAAACTCGTCAGTCTATTCTTGTTCTTAGAAATTAAGGCTATTCCATGCGAGAAATTGCCAAGAAACTGAAGATCTCGTACAGTGCTGTGCACTACTGCCTTCACAGAACAGAGCAAACTGGCTCTAACCAGAATAGAAGAGGAGTGGGAGGCCCCAGTGCACAACCAAGCCAGAGGACAAGTACATTAGTGTCTAGTTTGAGAAACAGACGCCTCACAAGTCCTCAACTGGCAGCTTCATTAAATAGTACCCGCAAAACACCAGTCTCAACGTCGACAGTGAAGAGGCGACTCCGGGATGTTGGCCTTCTTGGCAGAGTTCCTCTGTCCAGTGTCTGTGTTCTTTTGCCCATATTAATCTTTTATTTTTATTGGCCAGTCTGAGACATGGCTTTTTCTTTGCAACTCTGCCTAAAAGGCACTCTGCCTAAAACTCTGCCTAAAAGGATCAATATGATGTTATTTTAATGGACAATCTAGAAGAAAAAGAAACGCACACCTATTTAGGCGAGGTGCTGGCTAGCGGAGTAGAAAACTTGAAAATAAAGGAGAGCCGCACACTCTAGGAGCTCAGATGCAAACATTTAATATCCAACGTTTCGACAGCCAACCTCCAGGACGCCCTATTGTAACGGGCAATGATGCAGTAACGGCCCCTCTATCTACTTTTGTTGACTTTTTTATTAGACCACTCGCAGAACAGCTCCCCTCCTTTGCTCCCAGCTCCCCTCACTGCGGGATGACTCGTTTATATATTGTCAAAAGACACACAGGTATCTGTAATCATGGCCAAGAGTGGCCTAATATCATTGGTTAATTCTCAAATATTAAAATGGCATACAAAGAACAGCATACAAAAAACAAATGGATAGCATACGATCATAGATTCATTTTAGACTACACAAGCTTACAAACAATTACAATGGCAAAGTCACAATAATCACAAGAATGGCTTCAGATCAAAGTCTACATTGAGACCGAAGGGACCAAGGGTCTTTAAGTTAAAGATCCAGGCAGCCTCTTGTTTTAACAATAAATTATCAAGGTCACCCCCTCTCCTAGGGAGGGTGACATGTTCGATGCCAATATAACGCAGAGACGAAATCGAGTGGCCTGCCTCCAAAAAGTGGGCCGCAACTGGGGAAGTTTTTTGCACCTAATGGTGCTACGATGCTCTGAGATACGTACTTTTAATTCGCGCTTTGTTTTACCCACATAATTTTTACCACAAGGACAAGTTATAAGATAAATAACTGCCTTAGTGGAGCACGTAATAACACCTTTGATTGGGATTGATTTCCCTGTTTGTGGGTGTTTGAAGGATCTGCATTTATAAGTGCCATTGCATTGAGCACAGCCATTACACTTGTAATTTAGGGGCGCAAATAGACGTTGTGGAGGGATATCTTGGGGTGGTAAATCAGAGTGTACCAATTGGTCTCTGAGATTTCTGCCCTGCGAGAATACGACCAAGGGAAGGTCCGAAAACACATTACCGAGACTATCATCGGATTTTAGAATGTGCCAATGTTTGTGAACATTCCCTTAATTTGTTCAGAGCGCTTTGAATAGCGGGTAGTTAGAATGCGTCTTTTTGCGAGACTGCTCTTTTTAAAGGTCATGTCTCGTTTTGTTTTTTGAATTTTCTCAATGGCAATATTAATCTGATCATTTTTGTACCCCCTCTCCTTGAACTTTCTTTGTGTCTCAGCCATATTTCTGTTGAAATCTGATTGTTTTTTGCAAATTCTTTTGATTCGACAGAATTGGCTGTAGGGCAAACTATTTTTCAAGGGAAGTGGGTGACAACTGTCAGCCCTCAACAAACTGTTACGATCAGTAGGTTTCCTGTAAAGATCAGTGTATCGAACATTATTTTCACACAAGATCAGAAGATCAAGAAAACTGATTTGACGTGTATCAGATTGCATAGTAAATCTCAAATGTTCAGAACAGGAGTTAAGAAAAGCATGGAATGCCTGGGGCTGTTTTGCATCACCCCTCCATATTACAAAAATATCATCAATATACCGTTTCCAAATAATGATGTTAGGCAAGAAAACATTTTTGAGAAGATTGAAAATAGACCGTTTCTCCATGTAACCCACATACAAATTAGCATAGTTAGGAGCCATGTGGAATCCCATAGCAGTACCCTTCATCTGAATAAAGAAATCATTTAGAAACATGAAATAGTTATGTGTGAGTACTATTTCAGCCAATGTTATAATGCATGCACTGGAAGGTAGTTCATTTGGGTCACGTTGCAGAAGAAAATGTTCCATAGATTCAATACCGCCCTCGTGTGGAATATTTGTGTACAACGACTCAACATCAAAAGTAACTAACAAGGTATTCTCAGGGAGAGGATCAAGAGATTCAATGATAGAGATCATACTGCTGGTGTCCTTTACAAATGAGGGGAGCTGTTCTGCGAGTGGTCTAATAATTAAAGTCAACAAAAGTAGATAGAGGGGCCGTTACTGCATCAATGCCCACTACAATAGGGCGCCCTGGAGGTTGGCTGTCGAAACGTTGGATATTACATTTTTGCATCAGAGCTCCTTGAGTGTGCGGCTCTCCTTTATTTTCAAGTTATTTTAATGGATAACATTTTTTGCTTTTCTTTCAAAAACAAGTGAGGTAGTGTATATAGTGAGGTAGTGTATATAGACACACACTATCTTCATTGAGAAAGCTAAATCAAACACATTTTTAAGGTCTATCTCTGACTCTGCTAGTGATACTTGCACTGAAGTGTATACATTCTTCTTCGACCCTGCTTAAGGAAGTTCTGTCGGACTCTGGCATCATAACTGAGAAGAATGGTAATGCTTTTAATCATCATTCTAGCACAGCAGGCTTTTATTTGAGCGAAAGTGTGTTTTAATTGGCCCTGTTCAGTCAAATGAGTGCTCTTCCCTCTAATAGCCTCTACCTGACTCGACAGTTAACCCGTCAACTTCTAGTGAATCTTTGACATCATTTAAACAATTTACTGCCTGTCATGTGCTAGATGCCTTGATTGATGTAAAAACAAATCTACTGGGACTGATATGCTTGATCCATTTTTGCTGCAGCCCTTCACAAAGGGTCGTGACCTTAACCAACATTGCAGAGTTAAGAAAATATTGACTAAATAAACTAAAGTAAAAAATTAAATAAAGAGCAGCACAATGAAATTACAATATCGAGGCTGTATACACTCTTTTCTGGCCACTCTTCCGTAAAGCCCAGCTCTGCGGAGTGTACGGCTTAAGTGGTCCTATGGACAGATAATCCAATCTCCGCTGTGGAGCTTTGCAGCTCCTTCAGGGTTATCCCTCTACAAGCACCACTTCAAACCAATCAAATGGACAGCTCAGTTATCCAGTTTGATGTCACAACATGCTGTGACCAACTAGACGAGAGTTGAGCAAAGGAGGGAACTGACCCTTTCTTTCGTATTCAAGTACTTCCCAATAACTTCATAGGTAGATGTAAATAAAGGCTAGCTAGTGTTTCTTGTCTCCACCACATTGAGCCTGCAGGAGGGAGCCTACATTCTGGGCCAACGGTGGACTCATCATCGGCCCTGGAGAATAAGTCTGGGTCATCCCTAAATATCACTACACCTTGTGGGTGGGAGAGAGGAGGGCAAGGTAAAGTACAAGAAGAGGGTAAAACAATTCATTCAGGGAACCACAAAATCCTTTAGCATGGGAGAGAACAATATTCTTTTTAGGATATCTGGCCAATTAATATGTGTTTACGTCCATCCAAGGGAAGCTTGCTCGTGTGTAAACTCTTTGTTGTGCACCAGGGGCGAGTGTTGAGGACTTTCCTAATCTGCCTCCTAGGGTTTGCAGTTCTGTTCTCTGGTGCTGTCTTAGTTCTCACTTATGAACAGTATTTTTCTACTACACTGAATAAAAATATAAACGCAACATGTGAAGTGTTGGTCCCATGTTTCATGAGCTGAAATAAAAGATCCCAGAAAATGTCCATATGCACAAAAATTTATTTCGCTAACATTTTGTGCACAAATTTGTTTACATCTCTGTTAGTGAGCATTTCTTCTTTCCCAACATAATCCATCCACTTGACAGGTGTGGCATATCAAGAAGCTGATTAAACAGCATTATCACTGCACGGGTGCACCTTGCACTGGGGACAATAAAAGGCCACTAAAATGTGAAGTTTTGTCACACAACACAATAAAATGTCTCAAGTTTTGAGGGAGTGTGCCACATACGTGGCAGTTTCCCAACCACACATACTGATAACTGCCAAAATAAAGGAAACACCAACATAAAGTGTCTTAATAGGGTGTTGGGCTACCACGAGCCAGAACAGCTGCAATGCACCTTGGGATAGATTCTACAAGTGTTTGGAACTCCTGAAGGGATGCGACACCATTCTTCCACAAGAAATATCATAATTTGGTGTTTTGTTGATGGTGGTGGAAAACGCTGTCTCGGGGACCACTCCAGAATCTCCCATAGGTGTTACATTGGGTTGAGATCTGGTGACTAAGATATATGGTTTACATCGTTTTCATGCTCATCAAACCATTCAGTGACCACTTGTGCCCTGTGGATGGGGGCATTGTCATCCTATGGGGTCATAGCCATGGTAGCCAAAATAGTGGCCTGCCCAACATTTTTATACATGACCCTAAGCATGATGATGTTATTTGCTTAATTAACTCAATAAACTCACCTGTGTGGAAGCACCTGCTTTCAATATACTTTGTATCCCTCATTTACTCAAGTGTTTTCATTATTTTGGCAGTTACCTATACATCCACACATACAGTCGTTCTCAGTGGGGCTGCATACAGAGGTCGCAGCCTTTTCAGGGCCCCCTTTACGTTGTTGTTTTAAAGTGCTCTCAGTAGGGGTAGGCGGAGACGGCGATGTAGACGATGAAGGTGGTCTGGTACTCGATGCCTCCGTCAGCCCTCTAAGACAAGGAGCGGACCTTCTTCCGGTAGGTGTGGGGCTCTTTGAGAGCCCAGGTCGTGAACAGCATCCCCTTCAGGTTCTCGTCTCATAGGGCGAAGTGTAAGGTCGCGTCCTCATCCACCACCAGGAAAGAGGTACACGGGTGCACCACACCGTTGTGCGTGTACGCCACCAGCCGGAAAAGGTCCTGATTTGCTGTGATGCCGAAGGGGAGGAACAGCAGCTTGTACTCCAGTGCGTAAGGGCTCATGGCACACTCCAGGTCATTGGGTGGGCAGTTCTTCAGACAGAACCTACAACATAGAACATAACATGGGCATTTAGGAACATTCTTTGCTTATTGTGTACCCAGAAAAACAAAATTGGTTCTGTGACGGTTCCCAGAACATTCGTTAGGTCGCGGCAAATGTTCTCAAAACACAAAAACTGTCCAGTGATCATTATACAATGTTTGTATAAAATATTCACCAAATGTTGCAAGAATGTTCCTACAATACATTTAATATGTTCTTTAAAAGGTTACTAGAATGTTTCATTAGGTTGGGGAAACAGTCTGGTGAGAACAATGTGGGGACATCACAAAAGATATCTTCCCAAAACACAAAAACTGTACAGTTGTGCGAATCATTCTACAATGTTTCTTTTAGGGTGAAAAAAACATTCACCTGATGTTACAAGACCATTCCCAGAACAAGAACATTCCCAGAACACATGTAATGTGTTCTTTAAAGGTTCCCAGAATGTTTCATTAGGTTATGGCAAGGTTTCCCAAACTCGGTCCTTGGTACCCCAAGGGGTGCACGTTTTGTTTTTTTGCCCTAGCACTACTCAACTGATTCAAATAATCAACTAATCATCAAGCTTTAATAATTTGAATCAGCTGTGTAGTGTTAGGGCAAAAACCAAACCGTGCACCCCTTGGGATCCCGAGTACCGAGTTTGGGAAACGCTGGGTTATGGGAACACAAAAAACGTTCCAGTTGTGCTGATTATTACAACGTTTCTATTAGTTGCAAAAAACATTTGCCTAA
The DNA here is from genome assembly GCF_002910315.2 of Salvelinus sp. IW2-2015. Lineage (NCBI taxonomy): Eukaryota > Metazoa > Chordata > Actinopteri > Salmoniformes > Salmonidae > Salvelinus > Salvelinus sp. IW2-2015. Next base: position 36,917,857 of record NC_036853.1, on the reverse strand, counting down.
AGTTGCAAGAACATTCCCAGAACACATTTAGTATTTCCTTAAAAGTTCCTAAAACATTTATTTAGGTTGTGGGAACATTGTGGGGATATGACAAGAGATAGGTTCCCAAAACACTAAAACTTTCTAGTTGTGCTGATATTCAGATAATGTTTATATCAGGGTGCACAAAACATTCCTTTGTTGTTGCAAGAATGTTGACAAAACAGCCTTTCAGAGTTATTTAAAGGTTCCCAGAACATTTAATTAGGTTGTGGGACCAGTGTGGGTACATTACAAGTTCCAAAAACACAAAATATGCCCAGTTGTGATGCCATTCATAAAATGTTTAAGTTAGGTTGCACAGGACATATTCTACTGATGTTCACACACTATACATTTTACCTTGTCTTTTAGTTTTACCTAATATTACCACAACATTCTCAGCGTGCACATTTGTAGCTCCTTAAAGCAGATTGGAATACATCCCCATTATGTTTATCTCCAGATGAAATGGCAATTAGCATTTGAGTACTATCAAAGACAGTACAGCTAAAACTGCTTCTCCAATAGAAATCCCTGATCACACTTGTAGGCGATGGCATGGTGACGTTGGCTAGCAAAGCTGATGCATAGAAACACGTCATAGGGTCTAACGGTCATCTCGCGCCGAACTGCACATGTGGAGGCCGTCAAATTAAAGGCACTCCTTCGATATGAAGTTATTTTTGACAATTAAAAACGTCCCAGTTTGTTACTTTCATGTGGTTGGAGTAATAACATGTTCAACTACTTAAGACATTAGCTCGAATCTAGGTTGTGCCTAGAGCTGTGGCGGTCATAGAATTTCGTCAGACAGCGATTGTCAAGCAAATAACTGGATGGTCTCACGTTAATTGACCATTAATTAACATAAACACATTTAGCATCTCCTAGCTTCCACACATAGCCGCAAAGCCACTGATGAAGACCTTTGGAACATCTACATTTTAAAAAGTCTAATAAATCCATCTAATATAGCCTACACCTTCACAATAAATCCATTATTTATTTTAGACAGGTCTAAAGAAACATGATATGAAGAAAATGTAGTCTATTTCAGAAGAACAGAATAGCATACTCTGATTTGTCCTTATGTTACTGATCTGGCTATGCCAAATGGCTGTGGGCTACACTAGTTCATTCAGCAGACAAGATTTGCTTTGAATTCCGTGGGATTATTTTATAGTATGAATAATACAATCGAACATAGCTGAATAAAATAAAAATTATATTTTATCCTATATGCTTAATTTAGAGTTAATGTAACTTTGGATGTTCTACAAACGCTGGGCTATATGTTTAGATTTTTAATACATTGTAAGGCTGCATGATGTGACTAATGATGATTTGAAAAAAAGTTGCTTGAAAGGCATGAGCTCTGCTCATTTATTTGTGCAGACTGGACACTACATCAGTCACTCATTCACTATTTGACAAGCACTTGATGATGCCTAGAATTTCATGGCGGCATCCCCTTAATGCATCCTAAATAAATGCTCCCGCTTTCCCTCTCTGGCACTCGAGGGCGCCAGGCTTCCTTTCAATTCGCACACCTGTCACCATCATTACACGCATCATCGCTCATTGGACTCATTCACGTTTTGATTGCCTTTGATTTGACAGCCTCCACATGTGCAGTCCTGCGCTTTATTGTCGTTTCTGTTTCCCCTGTCCAGACGCTGTCCATATTCTGTTCCTGTCCGTGGTTATTAAATGTTCACTCCCTGTACCTACTTCTCGTCTCCAGTGTCAATCCTTACACAATGTTGACACCACTATGCGAAGCATCAGGGAGGTTTTTGGTTTTTGTTGGTGACGTCGGGTCCGGGGGGCGCCGCCGATGGAGCCTCAGCTGGTTCGTCGGGCTTTCACGGCTTAGCTGGCACGAGATGTTTCCTTGCCTCAGCTGGCTCATCAGGCTCCCATCCCACATCACGCCTCAGCCGGCTCGTCGGGCTCCCAGCCTGGAATCGAACCAGGGTCTGTAGTGATGCCTCAAGCATGAGATGCAGTGCCTTGCGCCACTCGGGAGCCCTTTCTCACAGGCTACAAGTGAAGACAGACACATCGTGGAAGCAACTGCACGCGTCCTTATCCAATTCTGAGGTGTATATTGACGATATTGGAAGAACTGTCCACATTAACTTTTCATCAGCAAACAAGATGAGTAGACCTAACGAACAGCAAAAGCACTAGCCTATGTCAATCTACTATCCCCCAAAGTACAAAAGTTAACCTATTCTATTCACCGCAACAGCCCTAGTTGTGTCTTCAGATTGAGAAAATTAACAACTAAGGAAGAATATTTCACTTCTCGAACCCCAGCCTGGACTGTTTGGCAAGCATTCCCGGGAAGTCTCGCCACTGGGTTTAGAAACTCTGTGACTGTATTGTAGGTGAGATAAAGACACATGGCATTTTAATTTCATTCACAGAACATTTTAACAGCATTTACTTATACAAACACAGGCATATTAATTGTAGGTAACCAACCTCACTATTTTGTTAGTTTTTTTCTTATTTTGTACATAATGTTGCTGCTACCATCTCTTATTAAGGAAAGAGCTTCTGGACATCAGAACAGCGATTACTCACCTTGAACTGGATGAAGAATTTTTATTTAATGAGTCGGATGAAAGGGATTTACTCCAGACACCTGAACAGGCCCTCATCCCGTCATTCACAGAAGAAAGAGACTGAGGTTTCGCGGAAGGAGGAGATCGGGGTGCCTTGTGAGGATTCGGCAACGAGTGGCTAATCTGCCTTTGCCATCCGTACTATTGGCCAACGTATAATCGCTCAATAATAAAGTGGACAAACTACAAGGACGTATATCCTACCAACGGGACATTAACATCTGTATTATCTTGTTTCACCGAGTCGTGGCTGAAAGACAACATGAATAACATACAGCAGCCTCTGGTAAGATAAGAGGTGGCGGTCTATGTATATTTCTAAATAACAGCTGGTGCACAATATCTAAGGAAGTCTCAAGGTTTTTCCTGCTTGAGGTAGAGTATCTCATGATTAGCTGTAGACCATACTATCTACCTAGAGAGTTTATCAATATTCTTTGTAGCTGTCTATTTACCACCACAAACCGATGCTGGCACTAAGACCACACTCAATGAGCTCTATACGGCCATAAGCAAACAGGAAAATGCTCATCCAGAGGCATCGCTCCTAGTGGCCGGGGACTTTAATGCAGGGAAACTTAAATTAATTTTACTTAATTTCCACCAGCATATTAAATGTTGACCTGTTTAAAGGAAGACAGACCCATCGGGGACTCAACTGCACGCACCCGTATCCAATTCTCAGGCAAATATTAAAGATATTGGAAGAACTGTCCACATTTACTTTTCGTCAGCCAACAAGATGAGTAGGTCTAATGAACAGCAAAACTACTAGCCTATGTCAATCTATTATCCCCCATAGTACAAAGGTTTACCTTTTCTGAAATAAATATTCAAAACAAAGTCTGGGACAGTTGTGGGATGGGATAGATCCCCAAATTTTTTTAAAATGAGGCTGACACAATGGATCAGAATATTTAGCTTAAAATGTTGATAAACTATTAGGCTACTTCTTCACATGATAAACGCAGCAATGTGCACAATGGGAAAACACCATTCTCAAAAGTGACCGCAAATGCAATTAAGCATGTAATGCTTTTATTATAAAGGTGCATTTTTATGGTGAAAATGATCTTCACCAAACTTGAAACTCATGTGCTGCGTATGTATGCCAGTTAGACTCTAAACCTGTTGTAAAGCTGATTCATGTGCTTAATTTTAAGAAGTTACTTGGCCACTTTAGTTGTGATACAAACCATCACTCTGTTTTCTCACACAATTACATAGCCTATAGAAATGTTGCACACGAACTCATGGGCTCTCATGAAGTGTTTGATTAGATTTTCGCTTACATTTGCATTGACGTCTGAGTGATTAGAGGGACAACAGAGTGCTGAGTACCAGGCAGTTAGCAAAGTTTTGTAGGCTACTAATGACCAGCAGTATCAGAGCTTGGAGAAGCCTAATTACCACGAATAAACGGTCACATGGAATTTGACTGCCATCAAGACTTGTGACCGCCGGTGTGGCGGTAATACGGTCACTGTAACAGCCCTAGTTCCCCTTCAGAATAGCTTCAATTCGTCGGGGCATTGACTCTACAAGGTGTCGAAAGCATTCCACAGGGATGCTGGCCCATGTTGGCTCCAATGCTTCCCACAGTTATGTCAAGTTGGCTGGATGTCCTTTGGGTGGTGGACCGTTCTTGATTCTCTGTACAGGCCAAGATTATGACGGCTACTCTGATCTAACCAGAGTAAGCTGTACTCAATATAATCAGAAACTCCCAGCCAGTGTTAGGAACATTTCTGTGATAACCTGTGTTTGCAGTGAGGTCAGATTACTGTACCGTAGCATACATCTCACCAACGTTAGCTACAATCCTCTGCTTTGATCCCTGCCAGCCCAGCCATCACTCAGGCTAGGGCCTGGGAGAATTCCAGGCCCTAGTCGGAGGTCTGACCGGACAGCCCCAGGTTCCAGGGCCCAGAGCCAAAACCCTGAAGTATTGCAGCAATCTCAATTAATTAATATTGTTTTAGTGTTGGTATCATTTCATGGCTGATACAGTGTGTACCATGAAAATAGCGAGCACGGGGGCTCGTGGTGCAGCCTGTAACCGATCCGGGCGGTTGCCTTGCCAACAAAAACTGACTCACTTCTTGGAATCTTTCAATTTGCAAAAATAAATCAGGACAGGGAGTAGCGACCAGTCAATCTACCCAGGGTCTGAAACTCAAGCCGTCACATAGTGTGTGTGGCTGGTGTGTGTGTGTGTGTGTGTGCTACATGTGTGTGTGTGTGTGTGTCCGTGTGTGTGTGTCCGTGTGTGTGTCCGTGTGTGTATGTACATGTGTGTTGGGTCTAGGGGCTCAGAGTGAGGCGTCTCTCTGGATCATATCTGTGCCACTTAATCATGTCTCCCAGCAGATGAACAAATGGAGATTGATGTTGTTCCCACTTCTGCTCTCATCCCTGTGAGTGGCTTACACACAGGCATGACCGATCCCAGCACATGCGTGTCACAAGATATACGAGAGGCTGCACGTATGAACTACTTCACAAAATGTGTTGAAGAACAGAGAGGATGTGTGCACTACGTCAAACAGAGGATGAGCTAGGAATAGGACTCCACGTACGTGAGGCTTTTGTGACTTATGTTCTGACAAGCCCTCCCCGGCTAGCACAAACTACTTGGCTAACAATCAATGCAGTGCAAAAGGGAGTACAAACTAAATCAGAGCAGACTTTCACAATTTCACTGGTCCATGTAGTTTTAAACTTGCTATAGGCTATAGTCTGGCTTGTATTATACCATATTGAAGTCATTACATTATAATATAGTTTGACTTGATATTGAAACTGGGAATTTGACTTTTAATGATTTGATACTTAACCTGTCTCCTGCCCTTCATCTACACTGATTGAAGTAGACTTAACAAGTGACATCAATAAGGGATCATAGCTTCCACCTGGATTCACCTGGTCAGTCTATGTCATGGGAAGGTGTTCATAATGTTTGGTACACACTGTGTATATGCGTGAACATCAATTAACTATTTTGTTAAACCTAAAGCAAATATTCTACGAATGTTATAAAAAAAGGACTCATTTCATTCTTACTACATTAAGGGAATTTCCTCTGCAACCTAACTTACACATCAACTGGGCATATTTTGTGTTTCGGGAACCTATCTCTTGCAATGTACCCACACTGTTCCCACAACCAAATGACATGTTCTGGGAACATTTAAAGAACTCAGAATTGCTGTTTTGTTAATATTCTTGCAACACAGACACAAACATTATATGAATGTCAGCACAACTGGAAAAATTTTGCAATTTGGGAACATACACCATATATACAGAAGTATGTGGACACCCCTTCAAAGTACTGGATTCAGCTATTTCTTCAACACCCGTTGGGCACACAGCCATGCAATCTCCTTAGAAGAACATTGGCAGTAGAATGGCCTTACTGAAGAGCTACGTGACTTTCAACGTGGCACCGTCATAGGATGCCACCCTTCCAACAAGTCAGTTCGTCAAATTTCTGCCCTCCTAGAGCTGCCCTGGTTAATGGTCTCTTAACTCACTATGGTGCTCAGTTAAAATCTTGCCACTTGAAAATCAAATGCAACAGACTGTATATCCAATTTGATGCAACAAAATGTTCAAATTGTACAGGCAAGTAGGTATAGACATCAGTGTCCAGTGTTAATGATGTCACAGGGGGAATGGACAGGGACAGTTAATGTATGGCATTACAAAGCATAGCCACCCTGCGGTGGGTGAAACCCAGAGTGAAAGGTCAAAGGTGAAAAGTCAAAGGTGAAAGAGTGACAGAGCCAAGAGGGAGAGAGAGAGGTGCTGGCCTTGTGACGACAGACAGACATGTTATTTCCAGGTAATTTCCTGTCTGTGGCTCCTTTTCATCCTCTTCACCTTGCTGGTTGTTTCCATTGTCTTTACCTGCTGTACTCTAACTACACATATATTCAGTCAGTACTCGGCATGTTCAACTTCTCTTTGTAGTGGTTAGTCAGGGTTTCCACAGCAGACAGCTAGCAGTGCTTTAGCAATGTTAGCATTAGAAAGTAAAGGGAGGATGTGATGTCACAGCTGGCTAGGGTATTATTGAAGTTTTGAGCAGGCATCGGGAAAGGGGGGTGGAGAGAGACAGAGGTCTGCGCACAGAAGCTGAGGGCAGGGGTAAGGGGTAGTGGGTGAGGGGGTTTGGGGGTAGAGGGGGGACGTACCCACACAAGGGCTTCCTACACCCTGAGAGCGGTAGCCCCTGGGGCAGGTACAGTGGTAGCTCCCTCTGCTGTTCTCACAGATCTGGTTGTACCTGCACTGGTGGGTCCTGTCTCTGCACTCATCTATATCTATAGGGAGATTTTAGATTGAATATAGATATTTGACATTGAGACAATTACCCCACCAATTACTGAATAAACCCTGTTAAAAACAGAAAGTGGTGTATATAAAATCCACTGTCTCTCAGACTTTCTCACTACATCTTAGTTTTATGATATACTCAGATTTAAAAGTGTCTCAGAGTAGGAAATTGGTCGTTAATGCTGAGAATATAGACATTTTTCTCCTAGTCTTATGGGTAAAAATAAAAGCTACTCAGCGAGTCAGTGGTTTGTGCGCCACATGTAGTTGCATTGGAGTTGTTAAAATAATGTTTTGATATTTCCATATGATCAATCCATATATAATCCAGACCTACATGCAACAGTATCTCTTCTGCTTTTGACAATTATTTCACATGAAGCCTATTCACATGATATGCCTAAATACTTATAACCACTACACTAATAAATAAATACGCCTTTCTTTGGATTATTTAATTACCTACATCATGTTATCACTTTGTAGCGCAACATCACGATGTTAAAAAATATGCCTAAATTGGGCATTCTTATAAGTTGGGCAATTGAATGCACTGAGTATACAAAACATTAAGAATACCTGCTATTTCCATGACACAGACTGACCAGGTGAATCCAGATGAAAGCTGTGATCCCTTATTGATGTCACTTGTTAAATCCACTTCAAATCAGTGAAGATGAAGGAACAGGTTTTCCTAATGTTTGATATACTCAGTGTGTCCGGGCTTACGTTAACTTTGATTGTGTTAGATGAAAATGACAGACCTTTATTAAAACGTTGTATGCAACATTATCGGCAAGTGACTTGGATGCCTACTTTGCCAAGCGATTTAGAGTTTTTAAACAGGAGCGACGAGTGTGTTGATATAAGGGTAATATTGTCCGAATTTGTTATTAACAACCATCAGAATTGGTTAGGAAAAAAGGTTATACATGCAAACATATTTGGCAATAATTAAGAGTAGGCAAAGTGATCGTGTCAGGTAAAAATTATATTAAACATTTTACCATTGCAACATTTGATGTACAGCCACATTCACCGTGGTTGTCTGAAGAGTGCTTTAGAGTTCGTAGCAGGCGAAGCTTCATTGCGATTGGTTATTCCCCATCATTTGCAACAATGTTTTTTTTGTTTAGCATTAAATTTGTTTAGCATTAAATAGCATTAAATAAATCACTTACTTTTGAAGATCTTCCTCTGTTTGCAATCCCAAGGGTCCCAGCTACTACACGAATGGTCGTTTTGTTAGATAAAATCCTTCTTTATATCCCAAAAAGTCAGTTTAGTTGGCGCCATTGATTTCAGTAATCCACTTGTTCAACATGGAGACAAAGGAGTCCAAAAAGCTACCGCTAAACGTCCAAACAAGTCAAATGATGTTTCTATTAAATCCTCAGGTACTCTAAAATGTAAATAAACTATAATCTTTCATACGGAACGTAGTATGTTCAATAGGAAAGGAAAATTAGTAAGCACGCGCCTTCTCCCTCACGTGCCGAAAGACTGATATTGTTCCAGTGCTCTTCTCACCAAAACTCAAAATTCTTGCTTGTTTTTCAAAAAACAAGCCTGACACCTTGACTAAAGACTGTTGACATCTAGTGGAAGCCATAGGAATTGCAATCTGGGAGACAGATTTACATAGTAACAATATATTTCCATTATAAAAGCCTGGGACCTAAAAAAATATATACAATTCCGGTTGGTTTTTCTTCGGATTTTCGCCTGCCATTCTGTTATAGTCTCAGGCATTATTTTAACAGTTTTAGAAACTTCAAAGTGTTTTCTATCCAATGCTACCAATTATATGCATATCCTGGCTTCTGGGCCTGAGTAACAGGCAGTTTACTTTGGGCACGTCAGTCAGGCGGAAATTCAGGAAACTATCCCTAAGAAGTTTTTTAAGTGGAATATATTATATTACAGTGTAATGTAGATTTATGTGCCCATACTAAAATATCATCATTATGATGTTATTACATCTATGCTTCTAAAGCATCATTCAATATTTCCTTGTTACTGTTTTTATTCCACACACACATGCACACACACGTGCACACAGACACACACACACGACCAGACACACACTTCAATCTGAAAATGATCCACATCAAGATGGCTTTATGAGCCGTGTTTGAGATTTACAGCTGTTTTGTTGGAGCATGCAGCCTATGATCAGAGCTCTTTCAGATTTTTTGGGCTCTTTCATTCATGGAGGAAAAGCAGCCTTTCCTTTCATCCTTACCTCTGGTTATATTTAAGTATGTTAACCCATGATGCTATCCATGAGTATGGATCTGCAAATGTTGATCTTATCCAGTAAGTTCCTAAAATACCAATCTGGACCTCAAGGCCAGTTCCTCTGCTTTTATTCATTCTTCAATTCTAATCAGGAAATGATTTAGACCTGGGCACAAGGTGTGTGCAATTAATGATCAGGTAGAACAGCAAACCAGCAGTACTCTGGGCCTCGTAGGGTAAGATTCGAATACCCCTGCTCTTAGTAATGGATGTATTTGATGATTAAAGGGCTGTATTCATATTCACAATATCGTAACAAGCATAGAACAATAACAAACTACAAGGATGATTGATTAGTTATTAATAACCTATTCAGGAGACAATCTATTATGTGTCAAATCAATGTGCATTGTATATGTTTTATCCTCTCCTCCATCTCTACAGCAGTTGTGTAATATGAGTTCATCCAAAGATTGTCTATTATTTTGACAAGATAGTCGATTGATGACCGCTCTAACAATGGAAATACATGTGCTTAAAGATGGAAAGCAGGCGGGAGGCGCAACCAGGTGGAACCATTCTAGCCAATGAGAGGGGAAAAAACACATGTGAACAACAGGTCATAGAGATAGATAGAGGACTCATCTTTGTATCTGTGCCATTATAGCGTCTGTGACAGCATGGGCAGACGTTCTTCATTGGCTGATTGCTCCCAACTCATAGGAATTCCAACCCAGTAAAATGTGGAAGCTCTCAATGGTAATGTCCTCGTTAAAACGGGTTATATCCATGATCTATCTCTATGACAACACAACTCCGATATAAAGTCAATTTTATATCAGTGCATTTGTAACAACCTAACCACTACAAAACGTATATTCAATCAAATAAGCCTCATGTAGAAAATGAGCAATAATATTTTTGGTTGACAAATTTGGCACTGTAATTGACCTCCATTAAAAAAATCCTCAATTCATGGGCTTATTTTTCGTGGACAGATTTTGGGCAGAGTAAAACCTCTCGCTTTGCCTCTTTCTCCCTGGTTCACCTACAGGAAAACAATCCTTGTACCAGGTGATGATGGGGGCAGGACTTCCTGTGACATCACACACAAGGTTGGTGGTCTGGTTCAGCACCACAGACACGTTGCCCGGTGACTCATTGTCGTGGAGATCTGGGGGAACTGCATGGAGGTCAAAGGGGAAAGGTCAGGCCTGCCATGTTACACTTCGCTTTTCTGCAGCAGTACTACCATATGACACAGTAAAATGCTAGTACTACCATATAATAATATAATTCAGTTCTACTATTGATTCAGTACTACCACCACAGTAGTATTATTCAAGGATTCCACGCTAGGCTAGCTCACCGTTGACTTTGAGTTGGTACTGCTTCTTGGTGGTGGCAACCTTGTTGGCGGCAGTGCAGACATACTCTCCGTTGTCCAGCTGAGACACCGATGCCAGGATGAGGAGGGCTCCATCCTCCATGATGGTCAGACCGGGCTCATTCCCCGTCAGCTCCTGACCGTTACGCAACCACTTTATAATGGGGGTAGGAGTGCCTCGGGGGGAGGGAGGGATGGAGGAAGAGAGGGAGGGAGAGGAATAGTGGGAGGAGAGATCATAGAAAGATAAAGAGAGAAAGAAAAGTGGTAAGACATGGGTAAATTATATAAGTAGCTAGCTTTTTTGGGATATCCTGTAAGCAAAAAGCTTCTGTCCATTCTATAAGGGTGACTGAAACTAATATTATTGGTTGACAGATTACACTTATCTGCCTGGTGGGTGCCATTGTGATTGGATGCCTGTATAAAGCAAAGTTGGTTCTCACCTTTGGCAGGGCAGGGGAAGGCAATGCGTTGGTTGGCCACTCTCTAATGGTGGGGGCTGTTGAAGGGGGACTCCAGCAGCTCCACCACGGGGGGGGTGGGGGGGGGGACTGAAGACAGACACAGAGAAGGACACTAACATTAAATCAATGATAAGAAGAACAGTACTTGGGCACAACCTAAACCTTTATCAAACTTGTTTGTAAAGAGTTTGGATGCAGTTTTGCAAAACCATGTCCTCACTTTAACTTCTACATTTCCAGTGAGTGTGTGTTTTGTTCCTTTTCAGGCTTATAAGACATTCAGTGACTCACCTTTCACCTGCAGCTGAACATTGGCCTGGTCACGTCCAGCGATGTTAGTGACCACACAGGTGTAGTTTCCCTCGTCACTCAGCCCCACCTGACCTAAGGTCAGAGAGCCATTGGTGTAGATCCTGTACTGTGCCCCGTCCACCCCCAGGGCGGCGCCATCCTTCAGAGAGGGCTGTGCCCCGTCCACCACCTGAAACTTCATCACCCGCGGACCCACCTGGATACTGGGGGGCACTGGAGAGAGGGAGAGGAGAGAACAAGGAAAACAAATGACTGAGGTATTTCATTGGGCAATTCATCATAAAGGCTCCCGAGTGGCGCAGCGGTCTATGGCACTTTTATTTAAATTTTATTTCAACTTTATTTAACCAGGTAGGCCAGTTGAGAACAAGTTCTCATTTACAACTGTGACCTGGCCAAGATAAAGCAAAGCAGTGCGACACAAACACAGAGTTACACATGGGATAAACAAACGTAGAGTCAATAACACAATAGAAAAATCTATATACAGTGTGTGCAAATGTTGTAAGCATCTCAGCACAGCATCTCAGTGCTAGAGGTGTCACTACACCACCTTATGTGAGTCCCATAGGGTGGTGCACAATTGGCCCAGCGTCATCCGGCTTTGGCCAGTGTAGGCCGTCATTATAAATAAGATTTTTTTCGTAAACGACTTGCCTAGTTAAATAAAGGTTAAATAAAAGAACAAAATAAAAAATATCCCTCTTTCCTCCCCTGCTTTGATGACTAAGACAGTTTTGAACAATCTTAGAGTGCTAATTCCCAGTCTGTGGCTGTGATTGTTTTCCATGTTTGGACAAAAACGCAGTACTGTACACTTCAGAACCCTCTCCACCCCTAGTGGTGATAATAACGTGGTATTGAAATGGCATTTAGATTGCTACTGAAGGTTAATTGTAGTGTTGAGACGGCTTGAGTCATTTCCACCAACACCTGTCTGGGTTACATCTCTGCTGGTCTGGCCCAGTCCCAGTGAGCAATGCTAAGATGTCTGGGGCTGAATAAGTCATGTTCAGTGCAGTGTTCTCACACATTAGGTATTTAACTATATAACATCTAATTAGTGTATCTGTGCTATAACTGAGGACCAACGGTAAGAAAACAACTGTTAGCCTGGTGATGTTTTTATAAGAACATTTCTGAGAGTGGGAGAGAGAGAGAGAGCGGTGAGAGAGAGAGAGAGGGGAAGAGGGAGAGAGGGAAGGAGGGAGAGAGGGAGAGAGGGAGAGAGGGAGAGAGGGGAGGAGGGAGAGTGGGAGAGTGGGAGAGTGGGTGAGTGAGTGAGTGTGATTTTCATGCCAGGACATGCAGGGCGGCTTATTGGACCGGTCCTAATTCTGACCGATTGCCTTTTATGAACAGGTCTCGTTAAAGACTGAATCTGCAGTAAGGGAAATAGAGCCACTGTCCACCCCACGGCCGTTGTTACTGTTTTTGTTATGTTGTCTAAGCAGATTCTGGGGGCATTGCACATCGTGCTAAAAAAAAATGCATTACAAATGCTGCTGTTCTATCGCATGTGCAATGATGTCCGATGCGGGAAAAACAACAGTGTTCGCTGTTTGCCGTAACTTCTTTGTTGTTGCAATATCATGGACTCTGCAGTTTCACATTAAGGATTCCAGCTTTAAACTGGCTCCGTATGTGCTCAGTGTGAATGTTTGCTTCCCCTATTCTGATTTGCTTCAGTTGCATACAGTGGTTCTCCTTTAAAAGTTGCGAGCTGGCACTGTGGGACTTAGAGGTACCAGCGTCACGGCTTCATTGCTCCAGACCACCACAAGGGGGAGTTAGAGCATCATTATGCATTTGGATCCCAAGGTTTTTATATGACCAATCATATCGAGTGGTTCCAATGACGAATTTTGACGCGAGCCACCCTTACCTTGTGGCGTTCTTCAACAAAATGGCTGACAAAACATTATGGTGGAACCAGATGTAGTTGTTATAACGTACATAACGAGTCAAGCAAAAAATGTACAATTGAGAGGAATATGTTAGTTAATGTAGAGACAAACTGTTTGTGCATATTTTTTTGTCATCAAGTTGATTTACGAAAATCGCTAATTCTTCCTTGCTGAAAGATACAAAAGTATCTATATCCACAGTAAAACGAGTCCTATATCGACATAACCTGAAAGGCCGCTCAGCAAGGAAGAAGCCACTGCTCAAAACCTTCATAAAAAGCCAGACTACGGTTTGCAACTGCCACATGGGGACAAAGATCGTACTTTTTGGAGAAATGTCCTCTGGTTGATGAAACAAAATAGAACTTTTTGGCCATATAACAATTGTTATATTTGGAGTGAAAAGGGGGACGCTTGCAAGCCGAAGAACACCATCCCAACGTGAATCACGGGGTGGCAGCATCATGTTGTGGGGGTGCTTTGCTGCAGGAGGGACTGGTGCGCTTCACAAAATAGATGGCATCATGAAGATGGAAAATTATGTGGATAATTGAAACAAGATCTCAAGACATCAGTCAGGAAGTTAGCTTGGTCGCAAATGGGTCTTCCAAATGGACAATGACCCAAGCATACTTCCAAAGTTGTGGCAAAATGGCTTAAGGAAACAAAGTCAAGGTATTGGAGTGACCATCACAAAGCCCTAACCTCAATCCATAGATTGAGGGCAGAACTGAAAAAGTGTCTGCGAGCAAGGAGGCCTACACAACCTGACTCAGTTACACCAGCTCTGTCAGGAGGAATGGGCCAAATTCATCCAACTTATTGTGGGAAGCTTGTGGAAGGTTAAAAAATTTAAAGGCAATGCTACCATATACTAATTGAGTGTATGTAAACTTCTGACCCACTGGGAATGTGATGAAAGAAATAAAAGCTTAAATAAATCATTCTATTGTTCTGACATTTCACATTCTTAAAATAAAGTGGTGATCTTAACTGACCTAAAACAGGGAATTTTTACTCTGATTGAATGTCAGGAATTGAGAAAAACTGAGTTTAAATGTATTTGGCTTAGGTGTACGTAAACTTCCGACTTCAACTGTACATGATTAGTTTAGTTGCGTAATTAAATTACACAGAGAATTGATTTGATAAGATACAGTCTTCACATAGAATGATATTCAACGACACGACAGTATGATGGAAGATAATGTAGAAATGTTATGCTCGAGTAGACTGAGCAACACGTAGGGCTCATGTATACATTGTATACATTCCAAAATTATATATATTATTCATCTGGCTATTCGTCACTAAAGGCCTGTAACAACAACAGACGTTAGTTAGTGTCCTGTCTCTCCACTTTGGGACCGGTACTGTGGTGTGAGAACACTAAGGATTCCTGCTTGAGGATACAGCATGAGGAACGACCGAGAAATTAAAAAGATGGTCGCCAGATTGGAAAGAAATCCTAATTTTATGTTCACACATACACTACATAACCAAAAGTATGTGGACACGTGATCGTCGAACATCTTATTCCAAAATCATGGGCATTAATATGGAGTTGGTCCCCCCTTTGCTTCTATAACATTCTCCACTCTTCTGGAAAGGCTTTCCACTAGATGTTGGAACATTGCTGCGGGGACTTTCTTCCATTCAGCCACAAGAGTATTAGTGAGGTCGGGCACTGATGTTGGGCGATTAGGCCTGGCTCGCAGTCAGCGTTCCAATTTATCTCAAAGGTGTTTGATGGGGTTAAGGTCAGGAATCTAAGCAGACTATTCAAGTTCTTCCACACCGATCTCAACTTAACACTTCTGTGTGAACCTTGCATTGTGCATGCTGAAACAGGAAAAGGGCATTCCCCAATGTTTTACCACAAACTTGGGAGCACAGAATCATCTATAATGTCATTGTATGCTGTATCGTAAGCATTTCCCTTCACTGGAACTAAGGGGCCTAGCATGAACCATGAAAAACAGCCCCAGAACATTATTCCTCCTCCACCAAACTTTACAGTTGGCACTATGCATTCGGGCAGGTAGCGTTCTTCTGGCATCCGCCAAACCCAGATGGTGAAGTGTGATTCATCACTCCAAAGAAGACATTTCCACTGCTTTACACCACTCCAGCCAACACTTGGCATTGTGCATGAGACAATCCAGCTGCTGAGCTAACAGACTGTATATATGTGTGTGTGTGAGTGAGTGAGTTGCGTTGCGGGACTGGACCAACTTCCATGTTTTGCTTGGTGTGTTGCCACGGTAACCCCAGAGGCGGGGTGTTATGGGCTGGGCAGGGACTGTGTCACTAGGGAAGTGGGGCACACGTTTATATGGGGCAGCTGGATCTGACATGATCTTTAGCCCAAATAAGAACCCTGTGACTATGCGTTCCCCCAAATAGACAATTTGCACAACATTCAAGCAGCACTTACAAACACAACATGCGCACTCATGAACAAGCAC
Organism: Salvelinus sp. IW2-2015; assembly: GCF_002910315.2. Lineage (NCBI taxonomy): Eukaryota > Metazoa > Chordata > Actinopteri > Salmoniformes > Salmonidae > Salvelinus > Salvelinus sp. IW2-2015. The sequence continues at coordinate 36,902,080 of NC_036853.1, read as the reverse complement.
ACACACACGCACTCATGAACAAGCCACACAACAACCGACACTTCCATGAACAAAACCACACAACACACACACCACCACACACACACACACACACACACACACACACACACACACACACACACACACACACACACACACACACAACACACACACACACCACACACAACACCACACACACACCCACACAACACACACACACACACAACACCACACACACACACAGCACAACACACACACAACACACAGCCAAATGCAGTTAACAGGGTAGTTAAACCTGCAGAGATGATTCAAGGAGAGAAGGAGTGCTTTTCATAAATAAACATACACATTTTTTCATACACAAATGTACACATTCACAGTCACATACAATCCAGAGAGGTGCGTGGGATTTGACAGGGCTGTGCTTTGAAATGAGAATCCAAACACGGATCATCAATCTCTGCAACTTTTATCAAATAGAAATACAGTAGGATTGCATGCATACCATGGATCCTTTGAAGACTGCAGAGGACCTGCTGTTCTTACTCAATGTCAAGATAATTAAAAGTCAAGGTATTTAAAAGTGTTACAAAACAGATATACAAATGTATATTGGCCAGGAAACGATTGACTAATACATCACTGCGTCTGTCTGAGAGAGAAGTTAGATCAGATGAATGTGGCACACTCGTGCACACAGATGACACACACACACACACACACACACACACTTAACCACAGAGACAACACATCTGGCCCTGTGGATTCACATTCTCTCTCTCTTTCTCACTGTGAGGGTTTGATTCAGGTCTTTTCTCCCATGACTTCTACAGACCTGACAACCCCTTTAAACCGTGCCAGGGAATTTTTGCCACGTTTCGCTAAGTTCAACCCTACATTCCCTGGCTTTCCAATAATCCCAATTCATGCTGACCGTAATGCACACACACAATCACAACATAAATGAAAGATCACTCAAACTCTGACTGCTTTCCTCTGCTGCTCCCAGTGAGAACATTTGCTTTCTTTTCAAATGTTGCTTTTTTTTTCTCTTTGCATGCAAACTGAAGACAGACCTGACCTCCTCTGTATTCAGGTTGAAAGCTTTCGAGGAGTTAGGCCATGAACTGAACTTTTCTCAGGGAATAAATAATGAGGGGAGTAATGCAAAAAAACTAAGGGCTGGCGGGAAACGGAGCTAGGTGTTATGTACTGTATCCCTCCTACAGTACCCAGATCATGTGACAGGGAGCCCTGTCTCTTACCCAGTCCGGTGACAGTGACTCTGGATCATCCCAAACTGGCTCTGGGCCTCACACACATACACCGTCTCATCCTCCACCCACAGATCTGACACAGAGATTGCAGGAGGTGAGACAGGGATTAGTGTGTGTGTATATGTGTGCGTTCATGCATGTGAATGTGTGGGTGTGTGTTTGTGTGTATGAACCAAAACCTTACTGCATATTTGCAGGTATCCTCCCTTGTTCTGTGTGATGGTGCTGTGTAAGGTGAAACGGGATACGTTGTCCTCCCTCTTCCAGGTGATCTGGGGTTAGGGGTACCACTGCGCGTGGCACGGCAGGGTCACGTTTGAGCCGATGTCTGCCGCCACGACAGACGGCTCTCTGGTGAACTGGGGTGCAGCTGGAGGTGAAAAGGTCAGAGGTTAGGGGTTACAGAGGTCAACAGCTCTTAGAGCTAAATCACTTATATGACCATGAAGAAGGGCTGCATTCATCAAAACAGCCATTTACCCAGCAGGCAACATTTGACATGGGGCAATACAATGATGTGATTTTCTGGTGGTAAACTGGTTTTCCGGTTGTAAAGAGAGAAATGGGTAGCTGCATCCCAATATGGCGACCGGAGTATGGGCGAGTGGGTGTGTCAAAGGAAAGTAGTGGATGTGTGGAAAGGAGTGGGTGTGTCGAAAGCACTCTGCTATATGTTCAATGGTTTTGATTGTGCAGTGTTTTTTTCCCTTCCGTTTCTTACATTGAGCTACCATACCGAGAGTTTGGACTTCTGTTAAAACCCAGAGGATGGGTCTGAGTTGTATTTCACTGTTAGATTTACACAAATAATTCTAAATGTTCTCATGGTGGGTGTACTGTTGCTTCATGCGTTGTCTGCTGGTGCTTACTGTGACTGTCACCCTGATATTGGTTACTAGGTAGCTACAGTAGTGCATGACAGTAGTGACTGGCAAGCAGGAGCGGCAGGGCACTGTGTGCTGGTGTTATCGCCATTCATGCCCTCCCCATAGAGTAAACTGTGTATATGTATCAAGATGACATCTCAAATCAAATTTTATTTGTCACATGCGCCGAATACAACCTTACCGTGAAATGCTTACTTACAAGACCTTTAACCTGTTATGGCTGAAAGAGCAGCATTGAGTAACCTGGAAAGAGGTGGCCATTTCAAACGGCCTCGTTCTCAATTCTTGCTCGTACAATATGCATATTATTATTAGTATTGGATAGAAAACACTCTCTAGTTTCTAAAAACGTTTGAATTATGTCTCTAAGTGAAACAGAACTCTTTTTACAGCTCATTTCCTATCCGGAAGTGAGATTTCCAAAAAGCGAAGTGTCTCTTCAAGAGCTTGTCTATAAAAGGTCATGTCACTTAGGACTGTAGAAARACGTCATACACCTTCCTCTGGGTGTCATGCGGAAGTGAGAGCAGAAATCAGTTGATTATCTCTTTCAGAGAATGCATACACCCTCTTGGAGTGAGAGGACCGTCATWATTTTTTTTTTCTGAGGCGCGAATTTGGACCTGGACTCTCCACCTGGAAAACGGTCGTTATAGATGAATATGACCCCTGGCTTCGATTTTTTTTGATACATGTCACAATATCATCCTAAAGTATGTTTTTTCAATATAGTTTAATTATATTATTGAAATTTATTCGTGACTTTATACGTGATGCGTTTGAAGACGAAGGAGAGGTTAGCGCAGTAAGGCCAGTGTGCTTGCTAATTCAACAGGGAAATAGTTCTTCTGGATCCAAATAAAGACGGTTCTGAACAAAAGACCCCTTGTACAACATTCTGAATGAAGATCAACAAAGATAAGGACCCAATTTGGGATGCTATTTCATATATATCTGTCGAACTGTGCTATGCTACCGTTTGCTTTGTTGTGATGTTAGCTATTGTAGTAAGCTAATATGACGATATATTGTGTTTTCGCTGTAAAACACTTAAAAAATCGGAAATATTGGCTGTATTCACAAGATCTTAGTCTTTCATTAGCTATCCACCATATATTTTTCTGAAATGTTTTATGATGAGTAATTGGGTAGTTGACGTTGGTGTCTGTAATTACTATGGCTGCTTCAGTGCTATTTCTGACTGTAGCTATGCTGGTAGCTATGATGGTAGCAGTAATGTAAAACTGATTTATAGCTCAAATATGCACATTTTTCGAACAAAACATAGATTTATTGTGTAACATGTTATAGGACTGTCATCTGAGGGAGTTTTTACTAGGTTATTTAGGTTGGTTCTAGGTTAGTTAGGTTGGCTTGTGCATGCTACTTGCATCCTACTTGTGCTGTGAAAAATGTCTGTCCTCTTTTTTATTTGGTGGTGAGCTAACATAAATATATGTGGTGTTTTCTCTGTAAAACATTAAAAAAATCGGACATGTTGGCTGGATTGACAAGATGTTTATCTTTCAAATGCTGTATTGGACTTGTTAATGTGTGAAAGTTACATATTTAAAAAAAATAGATTTTGAATTCCGCGCCCTGCACTTGAGCTGGATGTTGTCATAGGTGTACCGGCGTCGGGCTTGCAGCCATAACAAGTTTTAACCAACAATGCAGTTTTAAGAAAAATTTAAGTTGAGAAAATATTTACTAAATAAACTAAAGTTAAAAAAATAAAAGAGTAACAATAAAATAACAGTAACGAGGCTATACACAGGGACTACCGGTACTGAGTCAATGTGCGGGGGTACAGGTTAGTCAAGGTAATTGAGGTAATATGTACATGTAGATAGGGGTAACGTGACTATGCATATATAATAAACAGTGTGTAGCAGCAGCATCAAAACAAATGGAGGGGGGGGTGTCAATGTAAATAGTCCAGGTAGCTATTTTATTAGCTGTTCATTAGTCTTATGGCTTGGGGATAGAAGCTGTTCAGAAGACTTTTGGACCTAGACGTGCCGCTCCGGTACCGCCGGTAAATGGGGGCCCCATGTGATGCCATTTTTGTAATTTTATATTCTCCTTGACTGTGTAGTTTTTATTTTGGTGATTCTTAGTTCTCAAAGATGATCTTATAAACAAATATATAGCTCTACATACTTTGCATCTGGTTTTAGTCATTTAAGTTTACACTGAAAACGTTTAACCATCCCAAAAATGTTCAAAAGAGTGTTCAAAACGTTAGGAACACTTGCTCTTTCCATGACATAGACTGACCAGGTGAATCCAGCTTCAAATCAGTGTAGATGAAGGGGAGGATACAGGTTAAAGAAGTATTTTTAAGCCTTGAGAAAGTTGAGACATGGATTGTGTATGTGTGCCATTCAGAGGGTGAATGGGCAAGACAAAATATTTAAGTGCCTTTGAATGGGGTATGGTAGTAGGTGCCAGGCACACCGGTTTAAGTGCGTCAAGAACTGCAACACTGCTGGGTTTTTCACTCTCAACAGTTTCCCGTGTGTATCAAAAAAATGGTGGGAAGCTGTGGGAAGCATTGGAGTCAACATGGGCCAGCATCCCTGTCGAACGCTTTCGAAACCTTGCAGAGTCCATGCCCCGATGAATTGAGGCTGTTCTGAGGGCAAAAGGGGGTGCAACTCAATGTTAGGAAGGTGTTCCTAATGTTTTGTACACTCAGTGTATATATTTGTGTTAATCATATTTCTTGGAGTGGTGGCCACGATTTGCCACTACTAAATTAATATAGGGGAAACTGCACTGCATGCACACTTGTGTATATTATGACTTATGGAAATGTGTAACACATTTTGACTTGTGTCAGGGGCTTCCGAGTGATTTAGCCGTCTAAGGCACTACATCTCAGTGCTAGAGGCGCCACTACAGACCCTGGTTCGATTCCATGCTGTATCACAACCGGTCGTGATTGGGAGTCCCATAGGGCGGCGCACAATTYGCCCAGCGTCGTTCGGGTTAGGGTTTGGCCGGTGTAGGCCGTCATTGTAAATAAGAATTTGTTCTTAACTGACTTGCCTAGTTAAATAAATAAAAAGTGTCTGGTGGAACTCATTCTTGCTTACACAGCATGGAAACAGGGTAGTCAACATGTACACACATCCTAGCCAAACACTTTCAGTACTAGATTTTAAAGAGGTGGGGTAATGTGGTCCAGTAGATGTTAGTGATGTGTGGTAATGGTAGTGGACAATGACCAGAGGCCTACAGTAGTCCTGTCAGGAGCCCCCTTGCTGTGTCCTAACTGTTCCTCCACAGAAGATGAGTTATACTGATGTAGAGTATCAAATGGCACCATATTCCCTATACAGTACACTACTTTTGACCAGAGCCCATATCGCTCAGGTCAAAAGTAGTGCACTATAGAGGGAACAGGGTGCCATTTGGGAAGCAACCTGAGACACTGTAGTGTGTGGTTCTCCTCTCTAACCATACTCTGCTCATTCCCTTCCACTATAGTCAGCCTGGCCCTGCTCTATCCTTTTAATATAATACTTAGAAATGCACACATCAGCATGTCAAATTGTCTCCCGTGGATGTCTTCGTGAGAACCTTGCTGTCTGCCAACATCTGGCTGGGTTTATGGGTCCCAACAAAATAGCTATTCCGGGGCTTTCTATTGTGATGGACACACGCATGCACAAATATACACACAAACACCTCCCCCGGTGTTAAAGACTAGCCTTGTGTGGATGGAGCAGAGCGTGAAGTGAACAGTGGGTAACAATCTAAATGATCATTCCCCTACCACCACATTATCCCCTATTTATGTTACTGCTGATGCTTATGTGGACCATTAAGTGTTAATCACACACAGATGGTGTTTCAATTCAACATTTCCTGGTTTTTCTCTTGGATCATACTGATGGCAAAGGCTTTTGTGCAGCTGAAGTGTCCAGATATTGTTAACTCAAAGCTATTAGCCATCATCTGTCTTCAGTCATCATCTTTGAATAAACTTTGTATAGTACTGCCTCCGTCCACAATGAGTACAGAGGATTCATGTCCCCATTTGACTTCCTCTCTGCCTGCATGTGTTGGTGGCTGTTTCTCTCTTTCAGTGGCGGCCATGTCTTACACTTTTATCAGGCCCTCTCACACACGTCAGTGTCACTCTAACTGAAGACCCTCCTCCTAGTACCCCCAACTGGAAGCCCGAGGCTTCTCACAGCCAATCAGGTCCAGACATAATTGGAAGCCCCCCCCCCCTCCGACCATCTCGACTCGCGAATGTTAACACACATGCATACGTACAGAAACACACGCGTACACACATGCGCACACGCGCTCTATAACTAACCCTCAGGCTGTGTGCTCTGGGTTCCGTTTAGTCCTCCTGTCAGGGGGATGAGTAGCACAGGATGTGTGGCTGCTGTTTGTCATGTCACTCACTTTGTATTACGTGATGCCATGTTTTACTACCCTCTTCCCCCGCAAGACAGACAAAGAGAGCACAAGGAGTGTGTGTGTGATACCTACCTTACGGAGCAGTTGATGAGTTCTGTAGTTCTAATAGAGATTGATGCTTTTTATGTACAGTATATCTTGGGTCGACGGCTACTCACACAGAGGTAATTATAGTACACATGTATATATGTGTTTGAGAGAACGAGAGCGAGAGAGTGTGTGTGTGTGTTATGTAAATAAGGTAATTACACACTGTGCTGGTTCACATGTGTACTCAGTGGTGCTGATTAAGTGAATGAGTTTTTAATAGCTGACGGTCAGGATCTCTCATTGCTGCCAGATATTAATTTGAGTCAGCATAAATACTAGTGTGGGTACCACCAATGTCTGTGTGTGTGTGTGTGTGTGTGTGTGTGTGTGTTTAAATCATTCTCCTGGATTTTTCTGTAACCACCAATGGACCTGTCCAAGGTACGATCTCCAGGTAGCTAAGCTACAATTAGAGACACAAGAGAACAGCTCAAGATGAAACGAGGAAGTCTTCTCCTGTAGATTTATATTGGCAAACACTCCAGACGTAAAAGCATCGAGAGAAAAAAAAAAAAATCACTCTTCCTCTTTGTGTAAACAAATCAGTGCCGCAGCCACCACGTCTTATTAAACCACATCTCATTAAACCTGTCCCCCAAAAAATACAGAATCATTTTACGAATGCCTTTTTATTTTTTTTCTCTGTGTGTAACACCACACAACCCAGTGTGACCACTGACCATAGAGCTCATCATGGTTGGACCGAAGGTTAGAATTAGGGATTCTTGTGGTCACTGATTGGTCGTAGTGCTCGTTTGTGGAGCTCTGTCATTAGTTCCTTTAATAGAGAGCACGGACAGAGATTCACCTTGAGGAATGAAACAAAAAACAAATGTTCTAGGATGTTAACGTGATTGCTTCCACAGCTATATAAATTCTCTCGGCAGTGCTAAGTGGGGTTTGAGGGTATGGGGGCTTGATATAATTTTTTTGATATACAGGTTTCCCTCAAGAATTTCCCTGTGTTTAGCGCCATCCATCATTCCTTCAATTCTGACCAGTTTCCCAGTCCCTGCCAATGAAAAACATCCCCACAGCATGATGCTGCCACCACCATGCTTCACTGTGGGGGTCGTGTTCTCGGGATGTTGAGAGGTGTTGGGTTTGCGCCAGACATAGCGTTTCCTTGATGGCCAAAAAGCTATATTTTAGTCTCATCTGACCACAGTACCTTCTTCCATATGTTTGGGGAGTCTCCCACATGCCTTTTGGCAAACAACAAACATGTTTGCTTATTTTTTTCTTGAAGCAATGGCTTTTTTCTGGCCACTCTTCCGTAAAGCCCAGCTCTGTGGAGTGTACGGCTTAGTGGTCCTATGGACAGATACTCCAATCTCTGCTGTGGAGCTTTGCAGCTCCTTCAGGGTTATCTTTGGTCTCTTTGTTGCCCCTCTGATTAATGCCCTCCTTGCCATTTTTTAATAATGGATTTAATGGTGCTCCGTGGGATGTTCAAAGTTTCTGATATTTTTTTATAACCCAACCCTGATCTGTACTTCTCCACAACTTTATCCCTGACCCTTTTGGAGAGCTCCTTGGTCTTCATGGTGCCTCTTGCTGCCCCTTGATTAGGGGTGTTGCAGACTCTGGGGCCTTTCAGAACAGGTATGTATATATATATATATATATACTGCTCAAAAAAATAAAGGGAACACTTAAACAACACAATGTAACTCCAAGCCAATCACACTTCTGTGGAAATCAAACTGTCCACTTAGGAAGCAACACTGATTGACAATACATTTCACATGCTGTTGTGCAAATGGAATAGACAAAAGGTGGAAATTATTGGCAATTAGCAAGACACCCCAATAAAGGAGTGGTTCTGCAGGTGGTGAACCACAGACCACTTCTCAGTTCCTTTGCTTCCTGGCTGATGTTTTGGTCACTTTTGAATGCTGGCGGTGCTTTCACTCTAGTGGTAGCATGAGACGGAGTCTACAACCCACACAAGTGGCTCAGGTAGTGCAGCTCATCCAGGATGGCACATCAATGCGAGCTGTGGCAAGAAGGTTGTGTGTGTCTGTCAGCGTAGTGTCCAGAGCATGGAGGCGCTACCAGGAGACAGGCCAGTACATCAGGAGACGTGGAGGAGGCCGTAGGAGGGCAACAACCCAGCAGCAGGACCGCTACCTCCGCCTTTGTGCAAGGAGGAGCACTGCCAGAGCCCTGCAAAATGACCTCCAGCAGGCCACAAATGTGCATATGTCTGCTCAAACGGTCAGAACAGACTCCATGAGGGTGGTATGAGGGCCCGACGTCCACAGGTGGGGGTTGTGCTTACAGCCCAACACCGTGCAGGACGTTTGGCATTTGCCGAAAAAAAACAAGATTGGCAAATTCGCACTGCGCCTGGCTGCCCTGTGCTCTTCACAGATGAAAGCAGGTTCACACTGAGCACATGTGACAGACGTGACAGAAACTGGAGACGCCGTGGAGAACGTTCTGCTGCCTGCAACATCCTCCAGCATGACCGGTTTGGCGGTGGGTCAGTCATGGTGTGGGGTGGCATTTCTTTGGGGGGCCGCACAGCCCTCCATGTGCTCGCCAGAGGTAGCCTGACTGCCATTAGGTACCGAGATGAGATCCTCAGACCCCTTGTGAGACCATATGCTGGTGCGGTTGGCCCTGAGTTCCTCCTAATGCAAAACAATGCTAGACGAAGTATTTAATAAGAATATTTCATTCATTCAGATCTAGGATGTGTTATTTTAGTGTTCCCTTTATTTTTTTGAGCAGTGTATATATGCATGTCTTAATAATATGCATGTCTTAATAATCCAAAGTAGTCTTTATTCTCGCTCAAAAAACTCCCATGGCTTATTTGTCAAATTGTCATGTTCCGTTTCTAAATGTCTGCGCAAGAGTGAAGGTTTCCCCCGAGAGAGTAACGGGTAATGTGATTGGATGTTAATTATTTCACTTGGCTGCCTGTATTTGACATTGTGTTATTTCGCTGAAACACAATGGTTTAATTTTATTTTTGGCAGTGAAACAAGGCGACTCAGGCAAGAAAAAAAAACTAAGAACATGAACCACAGTGCCATTGCAGCTCAAACAGCTGGAGAGATAATGGTGAGATTCAGATGATGAAACAGAGGGCATGTTTTTTCATGTACCCATCATAAGTAATTCCTATTTAGGCCTATAATACATATTAAGCTACTGATTGCAGATCAACCCTGCATGTCTTACCCGGGTCACTAATGCATAATTATAGAAGGGTCTCTTAGTTTTACTCTGCGACATCTCCAGGATCTTGGATGCCCCCTCTATAACCTGCACGAGATCATCATACATGGAGCCGGTGACATCAAAGAAAAACGTCCAGGGTGGATGCTCCCTCTGGGATCTCCTCTTTTGTCCCCTCGAACCCCGTGTCCTGGCCGGAGGACACAGCAACCAGGAGATTTACATGCAAACAATGGCACAAGCCTGATGCCCATTTTCAGACAGAACGATTTACAAAGCGTCGCAAAGGTCTAAATAGTTGTCATCTCCGCTCAGAACCTCCGGATGAATTGAGGTATAAGGAGATACATTGGCTCTCTAAAAACACTAACAATAGTGATATAATGTCAATAATTCCTTCCTTCTAAAAAGCAGAAAAGTGGTTGAAGACTTTGAGAAAAACTACAAATTCCCTCTCCGACTGTCAAATTGCGTCCTCTTGCGTCCTTCAATGTTCTGATTAAGTGCACGTGACCTCCTCCGCTCTTGTGGACCTTCTGAGCTTCTCACACTTCCTCTGTGGTCCCGAAGGAACTCAGCTGCCGTGTCGGGAGCTCTTGTTCAAACTCTGCAAGTCCCCTTCTCAAAGCTTCTCAGGAGAAGAAAAGGATAAGGGCACATTGACTCCTTACAGAATATCTGCCTTCTGATTGGACCGGCATGAAGACATAGGATAGCCTATACTTGGAAAAGCACATTTGTTTCATATTGAAATATAGTACATGGTAAAAGAACTGTGACCATAGTGAATGAAAAGGAGTTGATACTACAATAGCATACACACAGGCCTACATGCGCCTTATGAGTAGTAAGGCTGTCTTACACTATCATAACCCAAACTAAGAATGTCTAATCAATATATTACAAGGTTTTTGTTGTCATTACATTCTTTGTAAAGTAATAATGTAGGCTATAGCTTCAAAATGTGTGAAAAACAATCATGTCAACTTCATTTAGGTTACTGTGTGAATCCTTGGGAGAATCTCAATTGCATACTCCGCCTCCTTTTCAATAGCCATTGGATGAGAAACCCAGAGGTCCCTCCCCTCTGACTTTCTCCTCCAATGGGTTTGAGAAGGATGCGAGGAGAGAGGACGTAAGGAGTATGCAATTGAGATTCTCCCCTTGCATCCATAGTTTTCTTCATTTCCCAAGACACTTCCCGAGGTTAGCAAACAAAGAGGTGGGGGTCAGACTGTAGAAATTACAGATGGTGCCTTAAATATTTCTCATTCAGACCAATGAAGTGAAATACCAAGCCTGTTTTATTTTTAGGCAACTTGCTCCACTAGCTCCATCTAGAGCTGAGCACAGGAAATACTTTGGACTCATGTGGGTCCGATGTATGTAGCCTACCAGGCCAGCTCAGGGTTATCACAACAGAGTGCTTGGAGGTGCCCCCTCTTCTTCAGACAAGATGTCCAGCACAAGTCAAGTCTGCTGTCTGTCCAGGAAGTGTCAAAGAGTCTACGGTGTGTGGGACAGGTGTTTCTATGTTGGGACAGACTGGGCCAGGGCGGGACATTGTAAGACATGGATACGTGGCTTAAATTAGAGCCCCTGMGATTTACTAGGGCAGTGGAGTGGCAAGGGAGGGAGGAGGAGAGACTGGGGGGGGGGGATATCCGGTCAGTGAATGCATTCAACTGAATGCATTCAACTGAAACGTGTCTTCCGCATTTAACCCAACCCCTCTGAATCAGAGAGTTGCGGGGGGCTYCCTTAATCGACATCCACACCATCGCCGCCCGGGGAATAGGAGGGGAAGAGAGATGTTAAAGACAGAGCAGAGGAGGGACTTGGTAAGGCCAATTTCCCAGCACAGTGAGCTGCCACGAACGGACAGAATGTTTCATGCAAATGTGAACTGAGTCTGTTGCATGAAATGGTAAAGGACACGCACACTTGTACAGGCCTACACAGTCTTTAGGATACGTATTGTGCACAGGTATATACATAGCTTCATCACATTAAGTACTACTTGCTTTTCAACTGAAAATAAAATAGTATGTATTCTGCATTAAAAAACTAAAACAAATGTAATGAGTAAATGTCTTCTAACACCTGTTCAAAACGGCCTCAATCTATAGCCACACATTCCAGGGATAATTTCTGCTCTTCTACTAATCCAGATTCTTGGAACACAAAGGCCTAAACAATCCTATTTCCTTTGCCTATAATCCTGGACTAAATTATATCTTGACATGGGGCTTAACGTGATATTACAAAGCAGTCAGTCTGAGTCAACTGAAGCCTTAAGGTAGTTGCACACATAATGACCCTGCTTCCTCTGACTGAGGGATTCAGTAGGATATTCTTTCTGACAACTGGAATAGTACTCCGAGTTAATCTTTGGTTGTTCTATATTTGTTTTCCCCTGCCACCCCATGGCAAAACTTCAAGGTGCTGTCGAGATGTGCAGTATTGCTACTGGCAACTATTTATGATAACAGAATTGTTTTTACATTCAATACACCATACATTAACCCTTTTTTTTTTTTTGGATTTAGTTTGGGGGGTGGGGGGGGGGCGGAAGGAGGGGATAAGCCCGGCCACACACCACTAAGTGGACCCAGTAATACATGTATCTACTGTGCTGCTAGATAACCTACCTACAGTATAGAGGTAGCAGTGATCTTCCCACCCACAAACGCACTCGTTTTCACACTGCTCTCACCCATTCTGAGAAAGAGTAATAAAAATCTTCATAACCTTTTCACAAACATATATACTGTAGGCTTGTAGGACATGTATTGACTGACCATCATGGCCATGGGTCAAAGTCTTATCATTTAGCAGGAGACTAGAGTTATGGACACCTGGGGGAGCCAGTTCACCATTTGTTCTGCTCACTGCACTGTTCAGGAGTACAGCAAGGCGGCTTAGTATTGATCATAGGGATGCTTGTGGCTGATACATTTTGAATGGAGAAAAATCAGGAGACAGGCAGGTCATAGTAAATCAGACCTCCAAACATGTGGTGAGGGACTGGATGGAGCAAAGCAAAGCAAGAGAGATAGGGAAAGGGGTAATTAGTCAATTGTGGACAGGGTTGAAGATGTTGCATGGTAAGATTCAAATAGGAGCCCCAACTATTCAAACCAAGACAGACATATTCACATTTTATGAGAGCTGCTGCCTGTGAATTATTATTATGCATGACAATATATATATATATACAGTATAAGAGAGGGTAAGAGAGCACTTTCATCCCTGTCTTTTCTTTGTAGGTGTTGAGATCACATTGACACATTTGATAGACTGTTTATCCTGAAGTGTCTGTCTTTGGGCTCAGTGCTGGAAATTGGAGACCGACAGAGAGAGAAATAAATAAAGTGAACCAGACCACCCGGCCGCTGATCTCCACCAGTTGCTTGGTTGCCTCATCCAGTCATCCATGTTTATTCAAGGTAGCTAAGAGTATTCAGACCCCTTCCTTTTTCCACATTTTATTATGTTACAGCCTTATTCTAAAATGGATTACATTTTTTTAAATACCTTAAAAAGAAATAACCTTTTTACATAACTATTCAGACCCTTTGCTATGAGACTGGAGACTCTAAGACCTTGAGAAACAAGATTCTCTGTTCTGATGAAACCATGGTGGTGGCAGCATCATGCGGTGGGGATATTTTTCAGCGGCAGGGACTGGGACACTAGTCAGGATCGAGGCAAAGATGAACGGAGCAGAGTACAGAGAGATCCTTGATGAAAACCTGCTGCATAGCACTCAGGACCTCAGACTGAGCTGAAGGTTCACATCCCAACAGGACAACGACCCTAAGCACACAGCCAATGTAACAGTATAACTTTAAACCGTCCCCTCGCCCCGACACGGGCGCGAACCAGGGACCCTCTGCACACATCAACAACGGTCACCCACGAAGCATCGTTACCCATCGCTCCACAAAAGCCGCGGCCCTTGCAGAGCAAGGGGAAACCCTACTTAAGTCTCAGAGCAAGTGACGTAACTGATTGAAATGCTAGTAGCGCGTACCCGCTAACTAGCTAGCCATTTCACATCCGTTACACTCACCCCCCTTTCAACCTCCTCCTTTTCCGCAGCAACCAGTGATCCGGGTCAACAGCATCAATGTAACAGTATAACTTTAGACCGTCCCCTCGCCCCGACACGGGCGCGAACCAGGGACCCTCTGCACACATCAACAACGGTCACCCACGAAGCATCGTTACCCATCGCTCCACAAAAGCCGCGGCCCTTGCAGAGCAAGGGGCAACACTACTAATACGTTTCAGAGCAAGTGACGTAACTGATTGAAACGCTACTAGCGCGTACCCGCTAACTAGCTAGCCATTTCACATCCGTTACACTAAGACAACGCAGGAGTGGTTGAATGTTTCTGAATGTCCACGAGTGGCCGAGCGAGAGCCCGGACTTGAACCCGATCAAACATCTCTGGAGAGACCTGAAAATAGCTGTGCAGCAACGCTCACCATCCAACCTGATAGAGCTTGAAAGGATCTGCAGAGAAGAATGGGAGAAACTCCCCAAATACAGGTGTGCCAAGCTTATAGCGTCATACTCAAGAAGACTCGAGGCTGTTATCGCTTCCAAAAGGTGCTTCAACAAAGTACTAAGTAAAGGGTCTGAATACTTATGTAAATATAATTTAAGTTTCTTGTTTTTTTTAATTAGCAAACATTTCTAAAAACCTGTTTTTGCTTTGTCATTATGGGGTAATGTGTGTAGAATGATGAGGGGGGYAAACTGTTTAATCCATTTTAAAATAAGGCTGTAACCTAACAAAATTTGGAGAAAGTCAAGGGGTCTGAATACTTTCCAAAGTCACTGTAAAATGTTCAACAATAACTCCCTGACATGAGGTGAGAGCAGATGAACTTCAGTGCAATTCTTTTGAAGTATTGCTGGATAGTTGTCAAAACTAGGCAAGAGGCAAGAGTAATGTCTCAGCCATCACTCAATCCTGCAATTTGAGTCCTAAGCCATGGCAAGCTATTAGAGATGTCACTAAAAGTTAACCTCATTTAACGTTATACTGTAGGATATCTTGGTTTATCTCAGTTTACTTTCAGTGCTCATCTTTGCCATTCTTCAAGTTGAGACCCTCACTCGAAGCCAGTGGTTCCAACATTTTTCATATTTCCGTACCACTTCAAACATTCAACCTCCAGCTGCGTACCCCCTCTAGCACCAGGGTCAGCGTGCTCTCAAATGTTGTGTTTTGCGATCATCGTAAGCCTGCCACAGACACACGATACATTTATTAAACATAAGAATGAGTGTGAGTTGTCGTCACAACCGAGCTCGTGAGAAGTGACAAAGAGCTCTTATAGGACCAGGGCACAAATAATGATCAATAACTTCGCTCTTTATTTAGCCACTGTACATATAAAACCTTATTTGTTCATCAAAAATTGTGAATAACTCACCACAGGTTAATGAGAAGGGTGTGCTTAAAAGAATGCACAGAACTCTGCAATGTTAGGTTGTAATGGAGAGTGTCTGTCGTAAATAATTTCCCCACATACAGTCTGTGCCGGTATTTAGGTTTCATGCTAGTGAAGGCCGAGAATCCACTCTCACATAGGTACATGGTTGCAAAGGTAGGACATCAGTGTCTTAGCAGCGCGATTTGCCAAGACAAGAAACTCTGAGCGTAGCTCTATCCAGAAATCTGTCTGTGGCTTCTGAATTAAGTTACATTTTCACAGAACCGCTTGTTGCTATTTCGATGAGGCTCTTTTGTTCAGATATCGGTAAGTGGACTGGAGGCAAGGCATGAAAGGGATAACGAATCCAGTTGTTTGTGTAGTCCGTTTTGGGAAAGTACCTGCGTAAACGTGCACCCAGCTCACTCAGGTGCTTCACTATATCACATTGCAAATTAACTCAAGCTTACGAACACACAAAAAAAATCATACAATGATAGAAAGACCTGTGTGTTGTCCTTGTTAATGCAGACAAAAAAAGAGCTCCAACTTCTTAACCATAGCCTCAATTTTGTCCCGCACATTGAATAGTTGCAGAGAGGCCCTGTAAGCCTAGATTCAGATCATTCAGGCAAGAAAAAAAATGTCACCCAGATATGCCAATCATCTGAGAAACTCATCATGCAAGCGGTCAGACAAGTGAAAATTATGGTCAGTAAAAGGAAACTTTAAGCTCGTCTCTCAATAAAAAATAAAAAAAAAGTCAATACTTTGCCCCTTGATAACCAGCGCACTTCTGTATGTTGTAAAGGCGTTACATGGTCGCTGCCCATATCATTGCATAATGCAGAAAATACACGAGAGTTCAGGGGCCTTGCTTAAACAAAGTAAACCATTTTCCAAAATGTGTTGTGTCCAACAGTGTCCAAAACATCTTTCAAGCCGTCAGGCATTCCCTTGGCAGCAAGAGCCTCTCTGTGGATGCTGCAGTGTACCGAAGTGTCACACCCTGTTCTGTTTCACCTGTCCTTATGTTTGTCTCCACCCTCCTCCAGGTGTCGCCCATCTTCCCCATTATCCACTGGGTATTTATACCTGTGTTCTGTTTGTCTGTTGCCAGTTCGTCTTCTTTGTCAAGTCAACCAGCGTTTTGTCTCAGCTCCTGCTTTTCCCCAGTCTCTCTTTCTCCTCGCTCTCCTGGTTTTGACCTTTGCCTGACCTGACCCTGCCTGCCGTCCTGTGCCATTGCCACTACTCTGGATTATCGACCCCTGCCTACCATGACCCGTCGTTTGCCTGCCCCTGTTGCACGCGTGTTACCACTCCACTAGGTCTCCCTGTCATGGCTTTTGCACCATCAGTACAGATACCAACACATCTTGACCACCAAAGTCCATTTGATGTCACAAAGCTGTCCAGTACTTTGCAATATCCTCTCATTTTGTCCTGGTTTCAAGGGGTTTGCAGAAGAGGATGTCTTCCTTAATTGAACCCCCCATAAACGGAGCTGTGCCAGGCCTGCCACATCTGTTGACTCATCCAGCTGTAACACATATAATTCACTGGCTTGTATTGCGAAGCAGTAATTGTTTCAAAACATCTCCTGCCATGTCACTGAAGCGTCTTGAAACAGTGGTGTTTGATGAAGTCATTGTCTGTATAGTTTTTTTGGGCCTTTTCCCCCAGCATTGTCCCAGCCATATCCGCGGCAGTTCTAGCCCCTTCTTATTAATGGCATCTGTTTCTTTTATGCATGTCTTAATAATCCAAAGTAGTCTTTATTCTCGCTCAAAAAACTCTGTGGCTTATTTTTCAAATTGTCATGTTCCGTTTCTAAATGTCTGTGCAAAAGTGAAGGTTTCCCGCGAGACAGTAACGGGTAATGTGATTGGATGTTAATTATTTGACTAGGCTACCTGTATTTGACATTTTATTGTTATTTATTGTTATGAAACAAGGCTACTTAGGCGAGAATGAAACCTCAACCAAATGTATTACCCCGTTGGAAAACATAAATGTACTGTTTGAAAATGTGAAGACTTTTTTWAAATTAATTATTTTCAAAATGTTAATCACATTTTTATTTGGTGTACCCCCAATGGCATTGCGCATATCCCTGTGCGTACCCCCAGTTTGGTAATACCTGCTCTAAGCCATTCTGGACAGGACCAGGACTGTATAAGAGGCAGTCAGGCTGGCTCTGGGCTTGTCTGGTGGTTTGGCATGGTGAACGAACCAGAAGGTTCAGAATGCTGGTGTGCTGATCCAAATAAAAAATWACCTCATCAAGCCTGGCACTGATTTTGAAACATCCTTTTTCCTTGTGTAACTAACCTTAAGGCACATGCCATTCTTAATCACGCAAACATTTCAATCCAGTCGTCAAGCAGGTAAAGGCGGGCCGAACAGGCCCAAATTAACATCGACAGGGCTGTAGTGGAGGGGGTCAAGAGTCAACTTCCTTGGTGTCCAAATCATCTTGGTCCAAACACACAAAGACAGTCGCGAAGAGGGCACGACAACACCTTTTCCCCCCACAGGAGACTGAAAAGATTTGGCATGGGTCCCAATATCCTCAAAAAGTTCTACAGCTGCACCATCGAGAGCATCCTGACCAGTTGCATCACCACCTGGTAAGGCAACTGCTTGGCCTCTGACCATAAGGCGCTACAGAGGGTAGTGTGTACGGCCCAGTACATCACTAGGGCCAAGCTTTGTGCCATCCAGGACCTATATTATAGGCGGTGTCAGAGGAAAGCCCCCAAAATTGTCAGAGACTCCAGCCACCCAAGTCATATACTGTTTTCTCTGCAACCGCACGTCAAGCGGTACTGGAGCGCCAAGTCTAGGACCAACAGGCTTCTAAACAGCTTCTACCCCCAAGCCATAAGAATGCTGAACAATTAATCAAAATGGCCACAGGACTATTTACATTGACCTCTATTTATTTTATTTTTATTCAACTTTTGTTTAACCAGGAAGGGCTCATTGATATTTGAAATCTCTTTTTCCAGAGTGTCCTGGCCAAGATAGGCAGCACCAAGTCATTACACAATTGAAGACCGACAACATGAACAACTACATGTAATCTAGTAAAAAAACAGAACTCACAAGAGTCTAACAAAATCATAAAACAGCAAATGAAAAACATTACAGGTCAGGGAATCAGCCTCAAAATCCTTCATCAATGATTAAAAAATGTGTTTTGTACACATTCACTGTTCATTATCTATGCATAGTCACTTCAACGCTACCTACATGTACAAATTACCTCAACTAACCTGTACCTCCACACATTGACTCGGTACCCTCTGTATATAGCCTCGTTATTTTATTGTGTTACTTTAGTTTATTTGGTAAATATTTGTTGTATTCTGCGCATGTGACAAAAAGTTTGAGTGGAAGCAGTAATTGCTTGATGACCTTTGCCTCACGAGACAGCCAGGTGCGATAGTAACACACACGACCCCCTGACTGTCTCCCAAACAAGTGACCTGGTCCGGCCCTCCATCAGCCCAGCAGAATAGCAGCCAAGGGCCCGGTTATTCAATAACCCTAATCCCAGGGATTACATACCATGTAATCTAACCCCCCAAAATGTTTGTCCCCCGGCACGGCTCTTCAGCCCAGCCAAGCACATGTACTCACTCCAGTAGCCCTATTGTTTTTCTCCTCATCTCTTTCTCACACACAAACCTATTCAGGGAAGCCCTCTGGGGCTCATGCACCTGTGCTCATGAGTGTACAGACAGATACAAAGTCAGTAAAAGAGACACACAGTGAGCACGGGCTGAAATGATGACTAGCATTTCCTTCATCCCCTTTGACTCTGACTGGGATTGTTTGTAAATAGTGAGAAACAATCTGAGAGAAGACAGAGGGGGAGTGTCACACCCTGATCTGCTTCACCTGTCTTGTGCTTGTCGCCACCCCCCGAACAGGTGTCTCCCATTATCTCATGTGTATTTATACCTGCGTTTTCTGTTTGTCTGTGCCAGTTCATCTTGTTTTTTTTATTTACCCATCCACCATCCCCTCGTCGGACAAATATATATATATTTTATTACAGCTTTTCTGCTACACTACATTTGCATACATGGTACTTTTTTATAAAGCAGTCACATAATACATTACCAAACATAAGCTCTTTAATCCCAACCCGTCTTGTCAGGTTTTACCAGCATGTTTCCCGTTTCTCAAGTTGCTGAGGCCTAGGAGCCAAACGGAGAGGAGTATGGGTGGAGGCAGGAGTTGGGCAGGCGAGGGGGGATATGTTACCTTCATCATAAACTCACTTGCAGAACAAAAGGATGACTACAGTGTACTTAAGAAGTTAAAGACCACATCTTCAAATCCTAGAAACATCTGATMGAGCTCCTCCATCTCTGCATCTCCTCCACTGAATCATCCCCCTCCATATATAGTCATGCATCATCTGTCTGTAGTAATGGCGAGTAGGGAGGACAATAGGCACTTCCAGAGGAGAGAGAGTGACTCCATCAATGAATCAGGTAAGAAAACAAAGAGCCTCAATGGCTCTCTGATGGCCTAGTTGAGGAATTCCCCCAGTCATTTTGGCTGTAGACACAATGCAACTGGGAATGATTAGGAAGCCATTTTAGGTAAATTATCCAGGTGATATTTTCAGTCATCAGTCATAGCAGTAACCTTTCTTTTCACCTTCTCTTTTCCTGACAGATCACCGATCACATCAATACAGGGGTGAATAAAGAGACAGACATATTTCCCCCCCACCTCTGTGTCCAACCTTTCTGACAACCTCCATCACACCCACACATAGTAATCTATCATATATGAATCTGTTTTTCTAGTCTTCCCAGATCTGACCTATCTGCCGGTCCTGACCATGAGCCTGCATGCCGTTCTGTCCATTTGACCATGCCTCCGCCTGCCTCTCGACCTGCCTTTTGCATAATAAATAGTCTGAGTATCGAACTATCCGCCTCCTGTGATATCAAGGACCCGACTACCGGGGTCTAAATGATATCACGGTTAAAAACCCGTTACCACTCATCTCAGCTTTTGAGCCTCTCCAGGGGGCTACCATCTTCTCGAAGTTCGTCCTTCGGGAATGCCTACCATTTGATTCAGACACAGGAAGGAGGCAAATGGAAGACAGCCTTTAACATGGCTAGCGGGCACTACGGGTACCTGGTGATGGCATTAGGACTGACCAGACGTCCCGCAGTGTTCCAGGCCCTGGTCAACGATGTGCTCCAAGGGATGTTAAACCGGTTCGTGTTTGTTTCCTCAACGACATCCTCATTTTTTTACCAGTCAGCTCAAGAGCACGTCTTCCACATCCAACAGGTCCTTCAGCATATCCTGGAGAACCAGCTGTTTGCTAAAGCAGAGAAATGTGAATTCCATTGCGCCACCATCTCCTTCCTAGGATATGTCATTGCTGCAGGAAATATTCAGGTGGATTCTGAAAAGGTGAGAGCAGTGGTGGATTGGCCTCAACCCACGTTTTGGGGTTTGCTAATTTCTACCGCCACTTCATCCGGGGTTACAGCACCCTGGCTTCCTCCCTCTCAGAACTCACCTCTCCCAAGGTTCCATTCATGTGGTCTCCAGCAGCTGACCGGGCTTTCTCGAACCTCAAGCGCCGATGCGCTACAGCTCCCATCTTAATCCATCTGGACCCATCCTGTCAGTTCGTGGTGGAGTTCGACGCCTCGGACATCAGAGTGGGGGGGCTGTCTTGTCCCAGCGTTCTGCCCAGGACCAAAAGCTGCATTCCTGCACATTCCTCTCCCCATTGTCTTAACTTCGCTGAGAGGAACTAAGACGTGGGAAATCGTGAGCTACTCGCAGTTAAGATGGCGTTGGAGGAGTGGAGMCACTGGTTAAAGGGGGAGCGGAACATCCATTCTTAGTCTGGACTGACCATAAGAACCTGGAATATCTCCGCACCGCCAAGGGCCTCAACTCAAAGGCAGGCTCGATGGGCCCTGTTATTCACTCGCTTTAAATTTCACTATCTTCTACTGCCCTGTGTCAAAGAACAGCAAACTGTCATGCTCTCACGCCTGTATAGCCCCGCTGCTACACCGTCTGACCCCGAGACTATCCTCCCTACCTCCTGTCTGGTCACTGCACTCATCTGGGGTATAGAAGGCCGAGTCCGTAAGGCACAGCGTTCCCAGCCGGACGCCGGGTGGGGGCCCGGTTAACCAGATGTTTGTCCCGGACTCTGCACGTTCTACAGTCCTGGAATGGGCCCATTCCTCTAGACTCGGACCTTGGCTTTCGTCGACAATGTTTTTTTGGTGGCTCACCATGGTTCCTCCATGGGCCTCCTTCAACCACTGATCCTCACCGCCGTTCTGTCCCTGTTTGACCCTGCCTTTGATTACAAACCTCTGCCTGCCCTCGACCTTCCTTTTTGCATAATACATTTTCTGAGTATCAAACTATCCGACTCCTGTCTGCAGCTGGGCCATGATAGGGAGAGACGTACACTTGGAGGGAGGGGAAGGTGGGACAAAGAGAGAGGTCACAGGAAGCCAATGTGATAAAGGTGAATCGAGAGACAGAAGGACAGATAGACGGAGTAGTGCAGAGATTTAGGAAGAGAATGTGTAGAGGACAGACAGAAAGTGAGAGACAAACTTCCAGTCTAATGAGGTCTGCAGGAATTCTGTCCAGCTGCCATCAATCCCATCCAACACCAGACAAAAAAAACTGCTATGTTATTGTACCAGCCCTCCTCGAGCCCCTCATTCTCTCACTGCCCTCGTTCACTCGCTCCCTAGTTCTTTACAGTTTGCACATTCCTCTTCCTGCCGTAGGTTCAGAGACCCGGTAATGACGTGTGTTAGTGAAGGGGGGGGGGTAAATAAGCGCTCAGCTTGCATGCTTCGTTTGGCACTGACAGAGTTTGAGACAACCGAACAAGATTTGCCATTCCACCAATCCTGGCAGTAGTAGATTCACTAAGAAACATACAGAGTATATAAAACATTAACACTTACCAGGTCAAGCCAGGTGAAAGCTATGATCCCTTATTGAGGTCACTTGTTAAATCCACTTCAAATCAGCGTAGATCAAGGGGAGGAGACAGGTAAAAAAAATACTTTAAGCCTTGAGACATGGATTGTGTGCCATTCAGAGGGTGAATGGGCAAGACAAAATATTTAAGTGTCTTTGAACAGAGTATGGTAGTAGGTGCCAGGTGCACCAGTTTGTGTCAAGAACTGTAACGCTGCTGGGTTTTTCCACACTCAGTTTCCCGTGTGTATCAAGAACGATCCACCACCCAAAGGAAATAAAACCGAGGTGTAACTCAATATTAGGAAGGTGTTCCTAATGTTGGGTATACTCAGTGTATACCCCTTCAACTGTTTCAGTGAATCAAAGAAACTCCCAGCTAACAGCAAACATTCCCACAACTTTAAAGAACGTTCTTTTAAGAGTCTCATTAGGTCATTACCTAACGCTTTCAAAGGAATGTTCCAGTGACATGCAAGGACAGTTTCCAAGAGACCATGTTTTCAGAATATATATTATTAATGTTCTAGACACGTTTCAAGAACATCACTGTATCCAGTTCTCAGGACAATGTTCCATCAACATCCCACCAAACTTACAGAAAATGGTTGTTTTTTACCAACAACGAGACAGCTTACATGGAAGAGGTGAGAAATCTGGGAGTGTGGTGCCATTAAAAGAACCTCACTCAACATCAACAAAACAAAGGACATTATCGTGGACTTCAGGAAACGTCGACAGGACCGCAGTGGAGAAAGTGGAAAGCGTCAAGTTCCTCGGCGTACACGTCACTGACAAACTGAAATGGTCCACCCACAGACAATGTGAAGGAGCCTCTTCAACTGTCTTCGTCCATACATTTATATATTCTTTATTACATTCCTTTTACTTAGATGTGTGTATTGGGTATATATATTTTGTGAAATTGTTAGCTATTACTGCACTGTCAGAGCTAGAAACAAGCATTTCGCTACACCCGCAATAACATTGCTAAACACGTGTATGTGGCAGATCAAATTTGATGTTTGACACTTTCAGACCGTTGCAAGAACATTCATGTGTCCAGGGTTAGGAGAATATTCCATCAACGTACCACCAAACATGATTGGCACATTCTCAGAATAAGATAATCATGGTCTAGTTGACCTGCGCATTTCACCGAAGTGTCGCTTATTTTCCAGTTTTTAACAATTGACCAACATCAGTACAATTATTTGAAAATGTGTTCGTTTTTTTTCCTGTGAGCTCGATGTGCAGTTACTGGAAAGATAAATCAGATCAAGCCTGAACTGTGTGATGTAGTAGGGAGTTGTAGTTTCCAACAGGCCAATATTCTACATCGTTTAGCACAGAAAA
Source organism: Salvelinus sp. IW2-2015 (assembly GCF_002910315.2). Classification (NCBI taxonomy): domain Eukaryota; kingdom Metazoa; phylum Chordata; class Actinopteri; order Salmoniformes; family Salmonidae; genus Salvelinus; species Salvelinus sp. IW2-2015. The sequence goes on along the minus strand of NC_036853.1, from coordinate 36,878,391 downwards.
AAAAGGGTTATTAACTACAATGGCCATAAACCATTGCGCACCTGCTTATTAAACTTGTCCGGTCTGTGCAGAGCAGACACAGAGAGAGAAAGCCCGATCTAGAGGGATAGAAAGCAGTTGCTTCGTGATCCTGAAAATGTATGATCTAAGTGATTGATAGTTGGTATTCAGCAGTCATAAAAGTATACCTTATTTACTTTGAAGAACTACTAAAAGTGATTTTGAGAGACAGCATAGGCAACAGCTAGAGATTACTTTTTTTATTTATCAAATTAAAATATTTTATTAAGTAAATTATGGTTAATAAGTGATAAGCAGCAATGGGCAGTCACTACCATCATGGTACTTAATGGTTTTATTCAGTGTTACAGCACTAATCGCTCAGCACTATGCTCTAGACACATTTCATGTGTCCAGTTCTGAGGGTTAGGAGAATATTCAATCAACGTCCCACCGAACATGTTGACATGTTCTCAAAATATTATATATTAATGTTGTAGACACGTTTCATGGGAACGATGCAAGAACATTCCTGTGTATCAGTCGTCAGGATGGTCCAAAAGAAACYTTCTCCCAAAATTAACAATTGTTTRATCATTACACATCACCCCTTGTTACTTTGGCCGAGCACATCACGGCTCTGATTGGTGAGTCACTGATCCATTCACATCTCATTGTTTGGTGGCAAGGTTAGGGATACTCACACACAATGCTTTTAACATAGTGTTTTAAATGTACATATTTGAAATAGATTACATTGTGTATGTTCATTCATAGAGTAATTATTATTCAAGATATCCTCTCCTGGGATTTGWACTCACAACCTCATGGTTCACATAATTCAAAACAAATGTTATCAGTCACGTGCCGAATACGACAGGCGTAGACCTTAGTGGAATGCTTACTTACAAGCCCCTAACCAACAACGCAGTTTAAAGAATAAGAAATGAACAAGTAATGAAAGCGCAGCAGTAAAATAACAATAGCGAGACTATATACAAGGGGTACCAGTACAGAGTCAATGTGCGGGGGCACCGGTTAGTCGAGGTAATAAAACATGTAAGTAGATAGAGTTAGTGACTATGCATAGATAATAACAGCGTAGCAGCGTAGAAAAGSGGGGGTGGCAATGCAAATAGTCTGGGTAGCCATTTGATTAGATGTTCAGCAGTGTTATGGCTTGAGGTAGAGGCTGTTTAGAAGCCTCTGGGACCTAGACTTGGCGCTCCGGTACCACTTGCCGTGTGGTAGCAGAGCGAACAGTCTATGACTAGGGTGGCTGGAGTCTGTCAGTTAATACTATCCTCATAATTTTGGGGCTTTTTGTACAGTTGTCTAATGTTCGTGGGACATATAACCCTGTTTAATGTTACTCCTGAATATAATAGTTATTGTACTTTTACCAGAGCTGAGATTTACTTCAAAGTGCATTCACCAGACGATGCAATGCTTGAATACCAATTACTGCATAAATACACGTGATCATGTACTGTACATCAAATTTGTAAGTTTAAGACATTGTATGTGTGTAACTTTGCCAACAGACAGACCTCTGAATTTATCAGTAGTTCACCAATCAGGGCCTTGATGAGCTCAGCAACAACGCGTGATGTGTAATGAAAGATTTTTTTATTTTACGTTTCTTCGGGACCATGAGGTGACTTCCTGTCAATTGATATACAGAATTGTTCCTGCGAAGTTCACATGAAACATGTCTAGGACATTTATACCTTATATTCTGAGAAAATGGCAACCATGTTATTTATTATGTGGGATGTTGATGGAATATTGTCCTAACCCTCATAATGTTCCACTAATGGAAAACTGGACACTCAAATATTACAGGTGACATTACAAAAATGTTCTCGCTCCCTGGAATTGAGCTGGGCTTATGGCAAGATAAGTGAAAAGTCATTTTAGATTGCATTTTCAGTGGAACATCCCTATGATGAATTAAATTAATAATTTGGTATTTTGGCAATGATGCCTGTTATATACTTCCCCAGAGTCAGATGAACTCATGGATATCATTTGTATGTACGCTGTATCTGCCTCCAGTATGAAGGGTGTTAGAAGTAATTTCACCAGTCAACCCTAACTAGCGTTATCTAGTGGTTTAAAGTACTTAAGTAGTACTTTAAAGTATTTTTACTTAAGTAGATTTTTGGGATATCTGTACTTTACTATTTATATTTTTTACAACTATTACTTTATTACATTCCTAAAGAAAATGTACTTTCTACTCCATACATTTTCCCTGACACCTAAAAATACTTGTTACGTTTTYAATGCTTAGKAGGACAGAAATCGTACAATTCACACACTTATCAAGAAAACATCCTTACTACCTCTGATCTGGCGGACTTAAACACAAATGCTTTGTTTATGAATGATGTCTGGCTAGCCGCAAATTATTATTATTTTTTTTTTAAAGGGTGTGATCTGGTTTGCTTAATATAAGGAATTTGAAATTATTTACACTTTTGATACTAAAGTACATTTTTGCAWTTACATTTACCTTTGATGCTTAAGTATATTTAAAACCAAATACTTTAAGACTCAAGTGGTATTTTACTGGGTGACTCACTTTTACTTGAGGCATTTCATTACTTCCATCTATCATTTCATCCATCAGTCCCTCTATCCATCCCTGCTGATGTACCTGTCAGATTGATAACAGTCAGTGGGGTCAGTAGCAGGTCACCAGTGGGATTGAGTGAAGTGGAACCTGTGGGATACAAAAGGAAAGATTGATGTAGCAGGATGTAGGTATGGAGTGTAAGAGGGAAAGGGGTAGCAGGAGACAAAGAAKATCTAGTTGTATTGGGGATATGGCCTGTTCACCCCATTACCATCTAGAAGGTCAGAGACAGTACAGCTGCATCAAAGCMGAGACCGAGAGACTGATCATAGTTTGGAGAGGTCAGACTTAAAACAGCCAACACCAGCCGGCCTGCGCCCAGTACCCTGCCCTGAACATTAATCACTGTTACTAGCCGGCTACCACCACGTATTCTACCTTACACCATAGACTGCTGCCACTATGTACATAGAGTCATTGAACAATTTAATAATTTCTCATCCGACTGCTGTCACTTTAATAATGGCTCATCCTACATAACTACTGTGCAAAGCTTTCATCAAGGCAAAGGGTGGTTACTTTGAAGATTCAAAAATATAAACATTTTATTTGTTTAACACTTTTTTTAGTTACTGTCACATTGTATAAGTGATTGGAGGACAMGCGCAGGAAAACATTGGGGGTTAATATTCAACCCAAATTACACAACATGCAATGAAAGGSACGGGGACGAAGCCCAAAACAAACATATACAAAACACAGGGATCTAACCAAAACAAAATAGCAAGGTTAAATCTCYCATAAATACACGGGACGAGACCCATAACAACAATGCATGGAACGAGCCCCGTAAAAACAATTACACAAAAGACGAACCACAGGTACTCACAGGCCCGACGGACATGGTAACAATAACCCACAAGACAATGGTGAACAGAGGGCACATATATACAATTACTAATCAGGGGCAAACAGGAACCAGGTGTGCATAATTAGACAAGACAGTCCAGGGTTGATGGTAATGAACCAGTTCAGTGACACCTAGAAGCCGGTGACGTAGAACACCGGAACTGGTGCACAGAATGAGCAGCAGTATCGGAGGGATCCGTGACAGTTACTACATGATTCCATATGTGTTATTTCATAGTTTTGATGTCTTCACTACTATTCTACAATGTAGAAAATTGTACAAATAAAGAAAAACCCTTAAAATGAGTAGCTGTGTCCAAACTTTTGACTGGTACTGTCAAAAGTATTATTGACTGGTATTATATCTATTGGCTTTTTTGGGTACTTCATATTATGTGGAATAAGTCAAGGGATATGAATACTTTCTGAAGTACTTCAGTGCTGTAACTTTATTAAAGAGATGCCATAAACTGTGATGTCATAAATAGTAAAACAGATCTGAATGACATCACCAACATGTGACAAAGTTACCCGTGTCTAGTGTTCTACAGATGCCGTATCTTAATTTGATCATCCTGAATTTTCCTGCACCACAGGAAATGCAAACTTGTAGTGTATTCAAGGTTTAAAAAAGTATTCGAAACTTTGTAATGTCCACTTTAAAATGTCAGATATGATTTGCCCTAACGGAAAAGGTATTAACTCCTACAAAAAAAATGCAATTAATTATAATCCACATAACAATTCACATTCATGTTGCTGCAGGATTATTTTCCTGCTGTGTGAAACTGGCTCATAGGTATTTTTTTCTAGTTTAAGCGGGGTGGCGCTGCTCTCTGCCCCCTCACACTTCAACAGGCCTGTGACCACATGATCATGACCTCATAACAACTGGTTGATCTCCCTAGAGGGCGATGACAGCCTGGTCAGGACCACAGAGACTCGACCGTCCACTCACAACCACTCAGACCTCAGAGTGCTTACTGAGTTACACAAAGCACAGTTGCACTCCCCTAAAGGAACATTTGTTATGTTCACATCCCATGTATCTCCATCTCTTCTATACTGTATTCCCACATGCACACACACACGCACACATAATATTTAGTACTTAGTAGGATCCCCTTACTCTTCCTCAAATAAAATAAAATAAAATGTGTCTCATACACCAAATACAACCTTTCTGTGAAATGCTTACTTACAAACCCTTAAACAACAATAGAGTTTTAAAGTACAACAAATTTGCAAAATATATAAAGTAAAAATAACAAGGCTATAAACATAGGGGTCTGGGAGAAGAGCAATGTGCAGGGGTAACGGGGTATATGAGGTTAGTTCAAACTCCCGACCATAATAGCTGTTGCATATATAAGCCTATTGGATATTTATAAGTAATTTCATTGAAGTTCTTGTCTCTCAATCATTATTGATTTCTGCTAGCTAGCTACGTGCGAATGATTGTGTTGCAAAGCAACGTCAATGAACAGATATGAGAAATTAATGACTGGGTCAAAACATGAAAATAGAACTAACGACCACCGCGTTGGTTAGGAACTTTCAGAAAGCAAAACACATTTAACGTTAAATAATGTTCTGAATGAAAACATTTCAGTATTTTTATAAATATGTTGTGCAACCATTTTATAAAAAGCGAATAAGGCCTCAAACCCGGGGACTATCGATGATAACTTCTCCTAAGTGCTGTCTCCGAACAAGACAGACAGGGACAAGACAGACAGGCGAGCGTTTCTCAGCCAGTCGAAACATGAATTAGCTGGCGTAATTTTCATGGATATATACAAAGAAATGTAATTGAAAAAAGGTCAACCAAATGAAGTGCAGCTAGTTTGCCGTCTTTCCAGCTTCAGTTTGAAGTGATTAGTGTTAGCTTGTGTGTTGGTTAGCTCCTCTGAACAACAGTGTCCTGACGAGTGAGCACATTTTCTATGCCAGGCAAAATCGAACCTCATTAGCTCATTGTTATGGATGTATCCAGATATTCACTAGAAAACAGCTTCAACAAACACAAATGCAGCTACTTTGCTGTTATTCTGGCCGCACTTTTTGACGTGAATGTTAAGTTAGCCGTAGTTGGCTAGCTAACAAGCAGGATAACGTTGCAAGCTAGTATGTGTCACGACTTCCACGAAGTCGTTTCCTCTCCTTGTTCGGGGCGGTCGTCACCGGTCTTCTGCCATCGTCAATCCACTTTCATTTCCATTTGTTTTGTCTTGTTTTCTACAACACTGGTTTCCATTTCCTTCGGTAATTGTGTGTATTTAACCCTCTGTTCCCACCATGTCCTTGTGTGGAATTGTTTGTTTGTAAGTGCTTGTACGCTAGGTTACTGGTGCGCTTCGGGTTTTGTACCCATGTAGGTTTCGTTTGGTATTGCCGTGGGCTTTGGAATTAAAACTGCTCCAGCTATTACCTATCTCTGCTTTCCTGCGTCTGACTTCACTGCACCAGTTCCGCAACTTACAGTATGGCAATGGAACATTTAGAACGACCACGTATAGATACGAACGACTGGGTTGCGTCTCTGGCAACCAAATCGATAGAATGAACTACCAGCCTGGTGGGGTCGCAATCATAGATTTGTATCGGAACTATGTCTTGTGAAAGGATGAAATAATATGAATAAATTCATCAAAATAATATGTCTATCGTCTATATGTCTATCGTTATTTGATATTTTGGTAACCTCTTGTATAAAAGTGATATGCTCTCAAGCTGGTGTTTGGAGGATATATTGACAGGGTTTGGCAGCCCTCGACTTCATCTCAGGCATAACAACACCCATCGCAATATATCCTCCAACACTGGCTTCTTGGGCATTATCATTTAATCGTACCGTCATCAAGGCTCTCAGTCATACTGGCTTTTGACTACACTTTTAGAACTATAAGAAGACCAGGCTTGACTTATTTCAGAGTTAGCACTTTTAAAAATATAGAAAATATTTCACACATTATAAAAGTGGACGGATGAAGAGTCAGAGACTTCTGTACAGTCACAAAAGTTAAAATGTCCCAACAGCTACACCATTAATACTTGACACTGTTAAATTAATGAACACGTTGCTGGGGCAACAGACACCCTTGCACCATGGTCACAGCATAATGAGCCAGTTAACAGTCACATTTTAATTGTGTTCCATGTGGCTGCTGATTTTAACACCAGTGTGGAGAAAAGGATAGGATTAACTTTAAGTTGACATAAGGTACTATACAATGGGGAAAACCCATACAACCTGGCAGCACCTCTTAAAAGGTCTAAATGTTATCACTCTGAACCTCTGGGCCATAACATCTCAGCACACCATTTGTACATCCAACTACTTTTACTCTTTGAATATTAAGTCATTCCAACTTTGGAGCAATGACCAGAGAAAGATACAAACCCACTGCCTCATATTTGTTAAGGTTATATGGTGCTTTAGTAATGTGTGAGAATGTTTGTCACAGCTTATCAGTTCCTTATCAGATGTGACTTCGRGCTTGTGACACCCTTCTCATATTCCATTTCTCCAGACAGAAACAAAATTAAACTTGGCCAGTTCTAGAACAATTTTTTTCTGATAAATGACTCTTTACCACTTCTTCCCTCAGCAGACTTTCCCTCAAAAATCCAACATGTATGCAAGGGTTGGYATACAGTGTAGCATCATTTTTCCTTGCATATGTGCCCCCATAATGTCCATCATTTAGTTTATTTTACCCGTAAAAAAAAGCAGAATGTATTGATTAAATGTCCAGACACATGTTACCCCCAGGGCGAGGCTGCCCAGCACTCTGCTCAGCATTCAGATCTGAGTTTGTCTTCCGCTGCACTGTGTCTTAACTTCTTGATCAGCTCATACCAGTAGCACACTCATCAGCACTTGCCACCTGTCAGAGCCAGAACACGACATAGCTGAAAATACTCAATAGAGCTGAGACCAGAGGACGGAAAAGGGAAGCGAGCCTACTAAGTACAACTATAGTATAATTTTGGTAAGTAGAAGGTGCTCTTTGGTAAAAGGTGTAAATTGTCATCAAAAAAAAGGAGGACCAAGGCACTCTTCATATAATGAATTAAAAATGCCTGGCCTGCATGGCCTTCTGACGAAGCGAACGACGCCGAAACGCGTCGGTTTTTAAACAACTTTGTTTCTATTGAACATGCCATACTAATAAGGCATTTTAATTAATTATATGAAGAAGTTGCCCCTTGTTTCCTCCCTTCATTTTAATTTCATTAGGGAAGAGTTGGGTATTGGATGAGCAATTTTTTACATTCCAGCATCACTCTGTAAAGGGAAAATAAGTATTATTTCTGACAAAACAAAATAAAATAGTGCGGTAAGCAGGAGTAAATACACTAACCAGTCAAAGCGTTTCATAAACCTTAAACATCCTAAAGACACTACTCACGAAGTACCAGTCAAAAGGTTACTCCCATGCAAGTAAAGTTTGTCTGTATTTTAACTATCTTTAACCTTAACAAATAATGTAAGCAATTAACTAAATCCAAGACAAATTTCATTATAACTATGTAGCAAAAAAGTAACCAATATGGTAACGATAAACCATACCCAATTTAGAAATAGAAGCACATCAAACCAAAAGTTCTATACTTATGTGCTTGAGTTGAGATCTAAATAGTTCAACAGTACCTCACAAACTGCCTGTTCAACAATGTCTCCTCACCCTAGCCACAGCTGCCACCTGGAATGCTTTTCAATAGTCTTAACTTTCACGCGCTACGGATACCGAGACCTATAACGGGTCACTTTCTAAACAACCGCTGAATTGCAGGGCCCAATTCAAAAATATACTAAAAAATATTTATAATGCATGGCAAATCACAAATGAAATATACCAAAACACAGCTAACTTGTTGTTTAATCCACCTATCGTGTCAGAATTATTGAAAATATATTTTACAGCGAAGAGAAAATCAAGCTTTTGTGAGTGTAGTTTCAATGTGCATCACACAGCTTAGCCCAAATGATCATGGTCACCACAAGTCAGAAAAGCAATAAAATTAATCTGCTACCTTTGATAATCTTCGGACCAAAGTGTTCCAGCTCACGACTCAACTACCCTCTGCAGAAATAGCATGCTGAAGAAACAACAGAAAAATCTCATAATAATATTGCTTCGATAAATATTACTTTTATCACAAAAAAACGCCATTTGGGTTGCGCGTTATGATGAGAAAACAACAGCCTCGTTCCGGTCCTGAAAGGAAGATGAACATTTCCAAACGTATCAGATTWAYAAATATTACWAAAAATATTTATAATCATGCAATCACAAGTGAAATATACCAAAACACAGCTTAGCTTGTTGTTAATCCACCTATRGTGTCAGATTCTGAAGATATATTTTACAGCGAAAGAAATCCAAGCTTTTGTGAGTGTAGCTTACAATACTACAACAGCTTAGCCTTATATTAGCTTGGTTAGCTTGGTCACGAAAGTAAGAAAAGCAATCAAATGAATCGCTTACCTTTGATAATCTTCGGGTGTTTCCACTCACGAGACTCCCAGTTACACAACAAATGTTATTTTTGTTCGATAAATATTACTTTTATCACAAAAAAAACGCCATTTGGGTTGCGCATTATTTTGAGAAAACAAAAGCCGTGTTCCGTTCGACAAATCCCCAAAAGTATCCGAAATGGTCGTAGAAACATTTCAAATGTTTTTTATAATCAACCCTCAGGTTGTCTTTAACAATCATAATCGATAATATTTCAACCGGACCATAACCTATTCATTAAGAGACAAAAGGAAAATGGGGTGCCCCTCTCTCGCGCGCAGGAACTATTCGCAGGACACTTGACTAGTTTTGAAAAAACTCATTAATTTTTCAAAATAAAAGCCTGAAACTATGTCTAAAGCTTGGTAACAGCCTGAGGAAGCCATTGGAAAAGTAATCTGGTTGATACCCCTTTAAATGGAGGTTAGACGGGCCAGGAAACAAAGATTTTTTTTATAGAAAATATCACTTCCGGGTTACTTTTTCTCAGGATTTCGCTTGCAGAATAAGTATTCTTATTCTCTATCCTAATCTGTAAATTATATGCATATTCTATGATCTGGGCCAGAGAAAATGTCCGTTTACTTTGGGCACGTTATTAAAAATAAAATAAAAATCTGACCCCTAGCGCTAAGAAGTTTTTTTAAGGAGTTGCCATATATGCTGAGCACTTGTTGGCCGGCTTTTCCGTCACTCTGCGATCCAACTCATCCCAAACCATCTCAACTGGGTTGAGGTCAGGTGATTGTGGAATCCAGGTCATCTGATCTAGCACTCCATCACTCTCTTTCTTGGTCAAAAAGCTCTTACACAGCCTGGAGGTCTGTTGGGTCATTGTCCTGTTGAAAAACAAAATTATAGTGTCTGTGTCTGTTATTTGAACTCTCGGAAGCATTTATTTAGCCTGCAATTTCTGAGGCTGGTAAGCGTAATGAACCTATCCTCTGCAGCAGAAGTAACTCTGGGTCTTCCTTTCCTGTGGCGGTCTTCATCATAGCGCTTAATGGTTTTTGCGACTGCACTTGAAGAAACTTTCAAAGTTCTTGAAATTTTCCAGATTGACTGACCTTCATGTCTTAAAGTAATTATGGACTGTCATTTCTCTTTGCTTATTTGAGCTGTTCTTGCCATAATATGGACTTTGTCTTTTGCCAAATAGGACCATCTTCTGTATACCACCCATACCATGTCACAACACAACCGATTGGCTCAAACGCATTAAGAAGGAAAGAAATTTCACAAATTAACTTTTATCAAAGCACACCTGTTAATTGAAATGCATTCCAAATGACTGTTTCATGAAACTGGTTGAGAGAATGCCAAGAGCGTGCAAAGCTGTCATCAAGGCAAAGGGTGGCTACTTTGAAAAATCTCAAATATAAAACACTTTTTTGGTGACTACATGATTCCATATGTATTATTTCATAGTTTTGATGTCTTCACTATTATTCTACAATGTAGAAAAAAGTCAAACATAAAGAAAAACCCTTGAATAAGTAGGTGTCCCCAAACTTTTGACTGGTACCGTATTATCAGGATGTTGTGTATCAATGGAAATAATCAGTATTCATGTAAACATTACAGTTTTGAAAAAATAGCTTGTCCAAAKAAAAGTGGTATCTAGGCACAAATAACCTGGGTATGAGTAGGTTAAACCACCTATAAATTTCTGTACTGAATGAAATATTACGACTACCTTTATAAAACCATGTCTATCTTTATTTCCCAAAAACAATTCAACACATTCACAATACATTTTCTGTCTTTGAATCATTTTAAGCATCTTTTAACACAGTATGAAAGCATCGTCAACACTGTACATCTTTTAGTGTTTAAGGTATTATTATCAAACACACTCCTTTTGATATTAACACCAGTAATTTTACTTTATCTTGTCAGATGTCTCCATGGTTACTGCAACTGAGTCAAAGACTCTGAAACCTCAGGACCAGCCAGCAATGTGCAAAGGTGAAAAAGGCTAGAATTACCATATTGATGCAATGATGCGTGCTGAGCTAGCTTGAAAGCTGTGTCTCTGTGTTTTATCTGTTATATCTGTCTATATCTGTTCCTCTTTTCTCTTGTCTGTGTTTGCTGCAGCTGGAGGAAAGACTCAGAACACTCAGACAGACCAGGCAACAAAGGTCAAAGGTGAACAGGACCTGGACATTGACACAGACTGGTCAGAGAAGTGACATGATAGAGACGATGGAATTCATGCCCACTGCGA
>NC_036853.1:36851812-36860943 GCF_002910315.2 Salvelinus sp. IW2-2015 | reverse complement strand
GCTCTACCTTTATAATCTTCGGGTGTTTCCACTCACGAGACTCCCAGTTACACAACAAATCTCTTTTTGTTCGATTAAATTATTACTTTTATCACAAAAAAAACGCCATTTGGCGTTGCGCATTTATTTTGAGAAAACAAAAGCCGGTTCCGTTCGCGACAATTCCCGCAAAAGTAAATCCTAAATGGTCGATAGAACATTCAAAAATGTTTTTTATAATCACTCCTCAAGTTTTGTCTTTAAACAAATCATAAATCGATAATATTTCAACCGCCAAAACCTATTCATTAAGAGAACAAAAGGAGAAATGGGTGCCCCTCTCGCGCGCAGGAACTTTCGAGGACACTGACTAAGTTGTGAAAAAAAACTCATTCATTTTTCAAAATAAAAGCCTGAAACCTATGTCTAAAGCTGGTAACAGCTGAGGAAGCCATTGGAAAAGTAATCTGGTGATACCCCTTTAAATGGATGTTAAAACGGGCAGGAACAAAGAATTTTTTATAGAATAATATCCACTTCCGGGTTACTTTTTCCAAAGGATTTCACTTTGCAGAATAATTGTAAATATCTTATTCTCTATCCTAACTGTAAATTATAATGCCATATTTCTATGATCTGGGCCAGAGAAAATGTGCCGTTTACTTTGGGCACATTATTTAATAAACTACCTAGCGCTAAGAAGTTTTTTAAGGAGTTTGCCATATATGCTGAGCACTTGTTGGCCGGCTTTTCCGTCACTTGCGATCCAACTCATCCCAAACCAATCTCAACTGGGTTGAGGTCAGGTGATGTGGAATCCAGGTCTCTGATCTAAGCACTCCATCACTCTCTTTCTTGGTCAAAAAGCTCTTACCAGCCTGAGGTCTGGTTGTGGGTCATTGTCCTGTTGAAAACAAAATTATAGTGGTCTTGTCTGTTATTGAACTCTCGGAAGCATTTATTTAGCCTGCAATTTCTGAGGCTGTAAGCGTAATGAACCCTATCCTCTGCAGCAGAAGTAAACTCTGGTCTTCCTTTCCTGTGCGGCTCTTCATCATAGCGCTTAATGGTTTTTTGCGACTGCACTTGAAGAAACTTTCAAAGTACTTGAAATTTTCCAGATTGACTGACCTTCATGTCTTAAAGTAATTATGACTGTCATTTTCTCTTTGCTTATTTTGAGCTGTTCTTGCCATAATATGGACTTTCTTTTGCCAAATAGGACCATCTTTCTGTATACACCCAATACATGTCACAACACAACCGATTGGCTCAAACGCATTAAGAAGGAAGAAATTTCACAATTAACTTTTATCAAAGCACACCTGTTAATTGAAATGCATTCCAAATGACTGTTTCATGAAACTGGTTGAGAGAATGCCAAGAGCGTGCAAAGCTGTCATCAAGGCAAAGGGTGGCTACTTTGAAAAATCTCAAATATAAAACACTTTTTTGGTGACTACATGATTCCATATGTATTATTTTCATAGTTTGATGTCTTCACTATTATTCTACAATGTAGAAAAAAGTCAAACATAAAGAAAAACCCTTGAATAAGTAGGTGTCCCCAAACTTTTGACTGGTACCGTATTATCAGGATGTTGTGTATCAATGGAAATAATCAGTATTCATGTAAACATTACAGTTTTGAAAAAATAGCTTGTCCAAAAAAAGTGGTATCTAGGCACAAATAACCTGGGTATGAGTAGGTTAAACCACCTATAAATTTCTGTACTGAATGAAATATTACGACTACCTTTATAAAACCATGTCTATCTTTATTTCCCAAAAACAATTCAACACATTCACAATACATTTTCTGTCTTGAATCATTTTAAGCATCTTTTAACACAGTATTGAAAGCATCGTCAACACTGTACATCTTTTAGTGTTTAAAGTATTATTATCAAACACACTCCTTTTGATATTAACACCAGTAATTTACTTTATCTTGTCAGATGTCTCCATGGTTACTGCAACTGAGTCAAAGACTCTGAAACCTCAGGACCAGCCGCAATGTGCAAAGGTGAAAAAGGCTAGAATTACCATATGATGCAATGATGCGTGCTGAGCTAGCTTGAAAGCTGTGTCTCTGTGTTTTATCTGTTATATCTGTCTATATCTGTTCCTCTTTTCTCTTGTCTGTGTTTGCTGCAGCTGGAGGAAAGACTCAGAACACTCAGACAGACCAGGCAACAAAGGTCAAAGGTGAACAGGACCTGGACATTGACACAGACTGGTCAGAGAGTGACTATGATAGAGACGATGAATTCATGGCAAAAGTGGAAAGAGGACAATGAGAAGAAAAGACAAAAACAAAGATTACACAGTTACACCATTACCGAATACAGATAGGATGGAGAATCTCAGAGAAAAGATTGGAAAGATAAACCAAGAGCAGAGGGCTGCAGCGGAGGGAAAGACTCAAAACCCTCAGAATATCAGCCAGTAAGGCAAAGGTGAAAGTGACCTGACAAGTGGGAATGAACCAAGAGAAGACAGAGATAGAGGTCCTTCAGAGGTCTCGCAGTCAGGAACAGCCAGCTAAGTGTAAAGGTCAGGAGGGTTGGAGGACCATGCTATAACCAGTAGAGCTGTCTTTTTACATTTAACATTTACATTTTAGTCATAGAGCAGATGCTCTTATTCAGAGCGACTATACTGGCCCCCTGTGGGAATCGAAAACACAASCCTGGTGTTGCAAGCACCATGAAATACCAACTGAGACACACTAGGCTCTAAATAACAGCGATGATGTTTATTTCCAATTCTCTCAGATGTCTCTATATTTGCAGCTGGGAAAAATCGTTTGGCTAAAGTCTTGAAACCTCTTGTGTGCAAAAAAATGAAGGCAGAATGCATAGGTAAGAGGAGAATGTTAAAACTGATAAGTGAAGTTTATTTGACACAGTATTACAAATATTTTTAGAGTTTGCAAAGTCTTTCAAAAAAACATTCACCAGCCTTAGATTCTCCACAACTTTTTTTGTCACATTAGACTTGAAAGATATGCTAACAGAATTGAGCCTGCCAGAGAAAATGGTCTCTAATGTACCCACAGATTTGTACTCAAAGCATTCGTTCTCTCTTTAGATTGTCACAGATGGTTGTGGCCATAGAGCTCGCCAGTTTGTAGTCCTAAAAACTGGAAATGAAACCTTGTGGTACAGATAGGGGTCTACCTGTGCCTGAGCACCTTAGTATAAATATCATCTGTCCTGCCCCAGCAGCATACCATTTGATTAACACTTGATAACAKTTGATTTACATCATCATCAATWCTCGGTCTGGTTGGACTACACGCAGCAGAGAGAGGCAGAWAGACATAGAGAGGAGCGGTTGCATCTCCGACCCTCCGACCCWTGTCCACRCCTTCTTCAGTCGGGAGTTGCACATGTGTGTCAGGGCAGCAGCAACACAGGTAGTCTACACTCTAGCAAACCATCATATACTAACATATCTCATAGTGAGAGAACCACATCAGACTCATCCTTTCATCTCATAGTGAGAGAACCACACCAGACTCATCCTTTCATCTCATAGTGAGAGAACCACATCAGATTCATCCTTTCATCTCGTAGTGAGAGAACCACACCAGACTCATCCTTTCATCTCCTAGTGAGAGAACCACATCAGACTCATCCTTTCATCTCCTAGTGAGAGAACCACATCAGACTCATCCTTTCATCTCGTAGTGAGAGAACCACACCAGATTCATCCTTTCATCAAGCATTCATCAAGCATTTCTCAGCCTTGACGTACAGGTCATGCTCCAACAATCACCCAAGTACCTTGCGCACCAGAGACACATGCGCGGCGCGTGTAGCGGAATAGACCAGAATGTCATGATATAATCCACCACACCRGCCCTTGCAGGTCRCTGAGAATCTCGTCTACAAAAGATTGGAAGACTGCTGGAGCATTCTTCAAGGCGTACGGCATGAKGAGGTACTCATAATGGCCGGATGTGGTACTAAACGCTGTCTTCCACTCATCTGCCTCCCGGATACGCACCACGTTATACGCGCTCCTGAGATCCAGTTTTGTGAAAAAGCATGTCCCGTGAAATGACTCAATATGACTCTCTCAAAATATATTTTACACTAATGAATTGCTTTCATTTGTGGCCCAAAATACTTTTATGTTTGTGGTGATTTAAACTGATACATCCTTTCCAATAGTAAAGTCTTACTGATTCCCCCATTTTTGTGTAAGCTTCAGCTAGTAGCCTAGCGGTAAAAGAGGTGAGCCAGCAACTGGAGGGTTACCAGTTCGAATCCCGGGTCAGACGCAAAGAAGTGAGCTAGTAACCGGAGGGTTGCTGGTGTGAAATCCTAAATGCCATATCCTGCCGTTGTGTTCTTGAGCAAGGCACTTAATCCCCCACAACAGCAGCGCCCAGTGTGGTAGCCTCCTGCACCTCTCCTAAACCTGTGTATGTACACTGAGTATACCAACAATTAAGAACACCTTTCTAATATTGAGTTGCAACCCCCTTTTGCCCTCAGAACAGCCTCAATTTGCTGGGGGAGGACTCTACAAGGTGTTGAAAGTGTTCCACAGGGATGCTGGCCAATGTTGACTCCAATGCTTCCCACAGTTGTGTCAAGTTGGCTGGATGTCCTTTGAGTGGTGGACCATKCTTGATACACACAGGTAACTGTTGAATGTGAAAAACACAGCAGGATTGCAGTTCTTGACACAAATCGGTTCACCTGCTTGGCACCTACTACCATACCCCGTTCAACAGCACTTAATCTTTGGTCTTGCCATTCACCCTCTGAATGGCACACATACACAATCCATGTCTCAGTTGTCTCAAGGCCTAACAATCCTTCTTTAACCTGTCTCCTCCCCTTCATTTAGACTGATTGAAATGACATCAATAACGGATCATAGCTTTCACCTGGTCAGTCTATGTCATGGAAAGCAGGTGTTCTTAATGTTTTGTATACTCAGTGTTTGTATTTCGGAGGGCTTGGGTTAAAAGCGGAAGTCAAATTTCAGTTGGACCTTGTGTGTAATTGACAATAAAGTGATCTCCATCTTAATTGCTCTTGGTATGATTCTAAATGAGCAAGTCAATCTCAAATGGATTTGGCACATTGCCTACTTTAATACATTTATCAGATATGACCCAAATATAGCTTGTGTTTTTTCAGAACACTGCTGGTAATTTTGCACTGGAGCATTTCTTTAGCGGAGGCTCAATTCAATTTCCAATTCCTGAGACATCTGACCACAGAACCCTGCCACAGCAGGGCCTGGGTCTTGAATTCTCTCAGGTGAAATTACCTACATTGACTGACTCTACAGTCTTGCTTGACAGGTCATCTTTTTTCCAGAGGCAGCGCGGTGAAAAAAGCTGCTCATTCTATTACCTTCAGGTCCATGTCACAACCTTTCAATGCTCTGGTTCTCCCCTTTATTAGGTTAGGGAACATTATTTTATAATGCAGGTGTCCATTTTCTCTCAGGTTATTAAAGTTCCTACCTTTGTTTCCTTCTGACCGTCTCAGTAAGCTGGAAGTTAATCAAGTCCAGTCACAATGACACGGGTAGAAACAAATATCTTCCAACCCAACAGCATTTTATACAGATTGACATTGTGAATGATCAACTGCATTTTCCAATGTATTTAACTGAAATTGATAATCATAGGTTCCTGTGTGTGTTATTGTGGGATTTGATTATGCCTAATCAAGTTATTATCCTCTTTCAACTGCTGCCTGAAAGAGAGCCTATCTTCTATGTAAAACTACCTCATCACCCGACAACAAATTTATTTGATTTTTTATTTTACCTTTATTTATACAGGTTTTTTCTCATTGAGATAATCTCTTTTCCAAGAGAGACCTGGTCCAATAGCAGCAGAAGGAACAACGTTTCAGACAAAACAACTTACATACACTAACACAACATTAAACAAACTATAAACACACATACAGTACAACAAACATTTTACATTTAAAAACACAAACATCTTGTCTAAAAACAGCTGGCCTAAAACAATTACACTCTTCTATGATCAATCAAGTGTTTAAACTCCACCAACAAAACTAGATCATCACATTTTAAAATGTTCAGGAGAGAATTCCAGGACCACGGTGCTAAGTAACTGAAACTATTTCTACCATGACCTGTTCTAATTTTTGGTACTGTTAGAAACAAATCAGAATGGGACCGTAATTTATATTTATTTACTGACCTGACTAAAAAAGAACAGAGATAAAATGGCATTTTACCCAATATGGCCTTATAAATCAGTGTATACCAGTGTTTAAGCCTACGCAAGGTCAATGACGACCAGCCAACAGCGCTTGTAGAGATCACAATGATGTGTTAGACGTTTCTGATTTGTAATGAACCTGAGGGCTGCATGATCCACTGAATCAAGTGCTCTCAGGGTAGTGGCTGAGGCCTGCATATATATAACATCACTCAAATCTAAAACCGACAGTAATGTACATCGTACCAGCTCCTTCCTGGCCTCAAAAGAAAAACAAGCCTTATGCTGGTAATAAAATCCTATTTTCAGCTTGAGCTTCCTTATCAAGTTCTCTGCATACACAGTGAAGCTCAGCTTATCATCAACCCACACACCTAAATATTTGTACACTTTAACTTGCTCTATAGTATGTCCAGTCAATGTAGCAATGACATGATTTGTAACATGCCTGGCATTTGAAAATACCATGCATTTTGTTTTACCCAAATTTAGACTCAGCTTTAAATCATACAGATTKTGTTGTATGATGTTAAATGCTCTTTGGGCATTTTCAAAAGCTAAKGATAAACTACTACCACTTGAATAAAGAACAGTATCATCTGCATAAAAATGAACATCCGCTGTTTCAATAAGATCCCCAATGTTGTTGATATACAAAATGAACAACAGTGGGCCCAAATGCATTATTGCATCATAGTGTTGGAAATMAATGTCTGGCAAACCATCCTTACATTGGCCAATTGCACCAGGCATAGCTGTATAATACAGYGCACGTTTGAAAAAGAGACCTAGGTCTCTGTCTCCCTGTTAAAATGAAGGTTAAAAATAACATTTAAAGTCAATAAGAAGTCCACACATTTATTCAGAAGTTTAAATACTATTTATACAGTCATGTACTCAGAATATTACACTGTCAACCAAAACAGACGAATCTCCACATCATTCTTCATACCGATCTGTAACATCTTGAAACCTGCAAGATCAATAAGGGAGCTGGCTTGCTGTTGTACATTTGTTTGAGGTTTTATTGGTGAAAACGTACTAATATCAGGGTCTCAGTTGTAATCTCATGATGAGAGAATTCTGAGTGTGTGGTGTTCAGGGGCAATGGGGATGTTTGTGCTGGAGAATGCAAGWTCATTACACTTGTATTGAGAAAGCTTACTAGACAGAGTTGATCTGTGTCATGCAGTGTAGGGCTTCATTAAGCCTCCTCTGCCATGCTGTGGCTGCGTTTACACTGCACTTCCCACAGCGCTGCATTGGCACCACACATACCACACTCCGTAGGGGTGACGGCTAGGGCCCCACACTCCTAGTGGAGTAATGGCCTCTCAGACACACACACTGCTTCTCACTCCATACGGGACCGCACTGCTACAGTCAGCAACTCGCAGGGATCCTGTACTGTAAATTGGGTAGGCATAAATGAGGAGGCACCTCCAGCTTTAAGAATGCAGCATTAGGAGTGCCCCGCTGATACGTGGCTTCTAACGGGTCTGGAGTGACCAAACTGCACACACCGGAGTTCAGAGTTGAAGGGGTGCCTAGTGTTGTTGGAGGGGATGGTGTACAGTGGCTGATGAATCGGATCAATTCGGTTCTGCTGAGCTAAATAAAGCTAAGGATCTTGGGATGGATGGAGGATCATCTGTTCTTAATGGCTGCACTGCTGGACAATTCAGAGAGGATGGTCGAGAGGAATTGTGAGATGTAGGCAAGGGATTCTCGCAAAACGAGGATGCCTGAGTAGATGGTGTAATTTGAAAAGAAGAGAAGGGATTGGTCAATGTGCCCCCTTGGGTAAAATACTCTTGTACTTCAGCCTCTTCTTTCATTTGTCTCTTTCCTGGTCCTAATCTAGGAGGCCAGACGGCATGTATCATATTAAAGAGCCCTTCTCTCTTCCCCCAAGTAGAGGATGTTTGAGTGCATCTCTATCTGCAGCAATGTCCTACTTATGCACATCGAGCTAATTTACAGTGAGTGGAAAAGGGGTACCACTCAAACATTACACACAGCTATCTCAGGCAAGATCGTTTCACATCCCCTTAACCCTTAAGTAATGCATAAGGACATACATCATTACAATTTTATAATATCTTGAAAATATCACTTAACCTTACTCAAACAGCATATTCCATAGTACTCCTTTTTAATTCATGAAATTAATGATATTGAGACACTAGCATYTTAAGAATGATTCTCGCTCAATTGTTCTACTGTAGCTCTCCTCATAGATGTTCTATTTTAAGAGGCCGATTCTGCACATTGTAACTCTGCACGTTGTAACCCTGCACTCTGCATGTACTCGGCACGTTGTAACTCTGCACGTTGTAACCCTGCACTCTGCATGTACTCTGCACGTTGTAACTCTGCACGTTGTAACCCTGCACTCTGCATGTACTCTGCACGTTGTAACTCTGCACTGCATGTACTCTGCACGTTGTAACCCTGCACTCTACATGTACTCTGCACGTTGTAACTCTGCACGTTGTAACTCTGCATGTACTCTGCACTTTGTAACCCTGCACTCTGCACGTTGTAACTCTGCATGTTGTAACTCTGCATGTACTCTGCACTTTGTAACCCTGCACTCTGCATGTACTCTGCACGTTGTAACCCCATCCTCAAGGGGCTCATGAAAATCTCTAACTACAGTTAGACAAACTGAACGTTTAAGAAGCATCCTTCATCTCAGCTGCACGCATAAGACCATTCTGAGACTGGATTTGAGGGAAAACTAGAGTAGAAAATGAACAAAGCTGAGTCTTTTGCGGAATACACAGAGGGAGACAGTGGATTGGCGATTGGAGTGATGGCGTTGTTTGCTTTTGAAATGACATGAGTCAGGATGTCTCTTAGTCCCTTGACAAATATGCCCAATCTGACAGAATGCACYCTGAGAATTTGCTGAGCTTTT
>NC_036853.1:36758075-36851712 GCF_002910315.2 Salvelinus sp. IW2-2015 | reverse complement strand
TGATACTTGTTTTGTCTTTTTTTTCCTGACGTTTTCCTTGCGAAGAGTGACCTCTGCAATTTGACAAATATTTTCTGAAATTCTTTTCATTCTTTCCCTTGTTTTTCTATATACATTTTTAAAATTCTTCAAGCATTATAAAATAATAAAATCATTTTAGCATCAAATGGTTTGTGTGTGCACATTGTTTTTAAGGGTCAGGTCAAGACCAAATTTTGTGTGTTGTGTGTTTGCTAGAGAGAAAACAGTACGGATATTAGCCCAGATTCCTAACCACTAGGGTTTGCAAAAGTCTTTAAAAAAAAACATTCACCAGCCTTTAGATTCTCCACAACTTTTGTCACAGACTTGCTAACAGAATATGAGCGTGCCAGAGAAAATGGCCTCTAATGGTCTCTAATGTACCCACAGTTTTTGTACTCAAGCATTCGTTCTCTCTTTAGATTGTCACAGATGGTTGTGGCCATAGAGCTTGCCAGTTTGTAGTCCTAAAAATGGAAAGAAACCTTGTGGTACAGATAGGGGTCTACCTGTGCCTGAGCACCTTAGTTTAAATATCAACAGTACTGCCCCAGCAGCATACCATTTGATTAACACTTGATAACATTTGATTTACATCATCAATTCTCGGTCTGGTTGGACTACATGCAGCAGAGAGAGGCAGAAAGACAGAGAGGAGCGGTTGCATCTCCGACGCTCCGACCCATGTCCACCCCTTCTTCAGTCGGGAGTTGCACATGTGTGTCAGGGCTGCTGGAGCATTCTTCAAGCCGTACGGCATGAGGAGGTACTCAGAATGGTACTAAACGCTGTCTTCCACTCATCTCCCTCCCAGATACGCACCACGTTATACGCGCTCCCGAGATCCAGTTTTGTGAAAAAGCATGTCCCGTGAAATGACTCAATATGACTCAAAATATATTTTACACTAATAAATTGCTTTCATTTGTGGCCCAAAATACTTTTATGTTTGTGGTGATTTAAACTGATACATCCTTTCCAATAGTAAAATCTTACTGATTCCCCCATTTTTGTGTAAGCTTCAGCTAGTAGCCTAGCGGTAAAAGAGGTGAGCCAGCGGGTTACCAGTTCGAATCCCGGGTCAGACGCAAAGAAGTGAGCTAGTAACCGGAGGGTTGCTGGTGTGAAATCCTAGATGCCATATCCTGCCGTTGTGCTCTTGAGCAAGGCACTTAATCCCCCACAACAGCAGCGCCCAGTGTGGCAGCCTCCTGCACCTCTCCTAAACCTGTGTATGTACACTGAGTATACCAACAATTAAGAACACCTTTCTAATATTGAGTTGCAACCCCCWTTTGCCCTCAGAACAGCCTCAATTTGCTGGGGGAGGACTCTACAAGGTGTTGAAAGTGTTCCACAGGGATGCTGGCCAATGTTGACTCCAATGCAGTTATGTCAAGTTGGCTGGATGTCCTTTGAGTGGTGGACCATCCTTGATACACACAGGTAACTGTTGAATGTGAAAAACACAGCAGGATTGCAGTTCTTGACACAAATCGGTGCACCTGCTTGGCACCTACTACCATACCCCGTTCAAAGACACTTCAATCCGCTGGTTCTGCTCACACTGCCCTACCCTGTGCTTTGACCTCTTTCTCCCCTCTCTCTCCAGATGAAATCTCGCGTCTTGTGAKGGCCGGCCGCCCAACAACCTGCCCGCTTGACCCTATCCCCTCCTCTCTTCTCCAGACCATTTCCGGAGACCTTCTCGCTTACCTCACCTCGCTCATCAACTCATCCTTGACCGCTGGCTACGTCCCTTCCGCCTTCAAGAGAGCGAGAGTTGCACCCCTTCTGAAAAAACCTACACTCGATCCCTCCGATGTCAACAACTACAGACTAGTATCCCTTTCTTTTCTCTCCAAAACTCTTGAACGTGCCGTCCTTGGCCAGCTCTCCTGCTCTCTCTCTCTCAGAATGACCTTCTTGATCCAAATCAGTCAGGTTTCAAGACTAGTCATTCAACTGAGACTGCTCTTCTCTGTGTCACGGAGGCGCTCCGCACTGCTAAAGCTAACTCTCTCTCCTCTGCTCTCATCCTCTAACCTATCGGCTGCCTTTGATACTGTGAACCATCAGATCCTCTTCTCCACCCTCCCGAGTTGGCATCTCCGGCGCGGCCCACGCTTGGATTGCGTCCTACCTGACAGTCGCTCCTACCAGGTGGCGTGGCGAGAATCTGTCTCCGCACCACCGCTCTCACCACTGGTGTCCCCAGGGCTCTGTTCTAGGCCCTCCTATTCTCGCTATACACCAGTCACTTGGCTCTTCATATCCTCACATGGTCTCTCCTATCATTGCTATTGCAGACGACACACAATTAATCTTCTCCTTCCCCCTTTCTGATAACCAGGTGGCGAATCGCACTGCATGTCTGGCAGATATCAGTGTGGATGACGGATCACCACCTCAGCTGAACCCTGCAAGACGGAGCTGCTCTTCCTCCCGGGGAAGGACTGCCCGTTCCATGATCTCGCCATCACGGTTGACAACTCCATGTGTGCTAAGAACCTTGCGTGATCCTGCGTGATCTGGGACCCGTTCCTGTAGGTTCATGCTCTACAACATTCGCAGAGTACGACCCTGCCTCACACAGGAAGCGGCCGCATGCCTAATCCAGGCACTTGTCATCTCCCCTCTGGATTACTGCAACTCGCTGTTGGCTGGGCTCCCTGCCCGTGCCATTAACCCCTACAACTCATCCAGAACGCCGCAGCCCGCTCTGGTGTTCAACCTTCCCAAGTTCTCTCACGTCACCCCGCTCCTCCGCTCTCTCCACTGGCTTCCAGTTGAAGCTCGCATCCGCTACAAGACCATGTGTGTGCCTACTGCCTACGGAGCTGTGAGGGAACGGCACCTCCGTACCTTCAGGCTCTGATCAGGCCCTACACCCAAACAAGGGCACTGCGTTAATCCACCTCTGGCCTGCTCGCCTCCCTACCTCTGAGAAGATCAGCTCCCGCCAGCCAGTCAAAACTGTTCGCTGCTCTGGCACCCCAATGGTGGAACAAACTCCCCCACGACGCCAGTCAGCGGAGTCAATCACCACCTCCGAAACACCTGAAACCCACCTCTTAAGGAATACCTAGATAGGATAAAGTAATCCTTCTAACCCCCCCCCCTTAAAAAGTTAATGCACTATTGTTAAAGTGGTTGTTCCACTGGATATCATATAAGGTGAATGCACCAACTTGTAAGTCGCTCTGGATAAGAGCTCTGCTAAATGACTTAAATAAATGTTATGCCCATGGCGGACCTGTCTGGTTACCCCCTTTTCCCATCATCAACAAACACCATAACCAAAAACAATACTCACAGGTGCGGACAAAGTGACATGTAATGCTAAACCACACAAGAGATTACAGCCATATGGCATTTACAGAGAGATTGCTAC
Organism: Salvelinus sp. IW2-2015; assembly: GCF_002910315.2. Classification (NCBI taxonomy): domain Eukaryota; kingdom Metazoa; phylum Chordata; class Actinopteri; order Salmoniformes; family Salmonidae; genus Salvelinus; species Salvelinus sp. IW2-2015. The sequence goes on along the minus strand of NC_036853.1, from coordinate 36,848,297 downwards.
ACAAAGAGATCAAGCTCCAGAGAAAACAACTGACAGGGTTTTTAAACCAAGGGAAAGGGAATGTGATTGGGTAGGAGAAAAGGAGCAGGTGTCTTCTGATAGCACTGATTGATGACTGATTGGGAATGATATTGTCACCTGTGAGTAGGGGAGAAGGAGAGAAAAGAAACACACAGGATACACACAGAATACGATCCGTAACAACCGTTCATCTTTATACAAATATGGATGGGTTTGCATTGGACTGTTTGAAACATTACAACATCTGATGGAAACATGTGCCAGGAACTACATTGTGGAAGACCCGTGCTAGGCCTTCCTCTATCCCTTGACAGTGAAAGTGATGGRTGTGTTTGCTTTTGGTGAGGCTGTCCTGTCCGTTGTTAGAATGAGAGAATCTGAATGGCACAGGGTCTACTACAGAATTAGGCTGCAGACAAGACTGCAACTCAATCTGTGATAGTGATCGACTAAACTGCAAAGGTGATACTGTTCGAGCTACTGGGGGGTGGTTCAAGGGTATTAATAAATAATAAACAGAGACTGCTGTCAGACTGTGGGATAAAAATCATAGAATTCCGTAATATTTTTAGATAAGTTATTAAATATAAAAATTTGCATCAAACATGTTATATTGTTGATTTCCTGACTTGGAAATCTAAATTGTTTGGATTGGTTGACGACAATTGTCCGTGGATTCCTATAGATTCTACGTGGCCTATCATTGACCATAAGGAGCGTGAACCCGCTATCTTCTCTCATATCTCTAGTGTAGCCTATGCTTTTGAATTCACCACAATAAGATGCTTTGAATATCCAAAAGGCTTTTAGTAGAGTCCATTTCCATTTAGGTCTGGTTTCAGGGGTGGTAGGCCTACTGCCACATTTAATTCAACAGACCATACCGAGTTAAACAGTGCCGGCAGGTAGCCTAGCTGTTAGGGGCGTTGAGCCAATAACCGAGAGGTTGCTGGTTCAAATCCCTGCGCCGACTAGATGAAATCTTTGTCGATGTACCCTTGAGCAAGGCATTTAACTCCAATTGCTCCTGTAAGTCGCATCTGCTAAGTTACTCAAATGTCAAATGTAAGCACATTCCATACGTCCCCATGTGGATACGCTTTGCTCCCAAAGGAGAATGATAGAGGCTAAAAGTTCGTATTAGCATGGGTAGTGCCATTGAGGGCTTCCACCATTTCAATGTCGTCAACTGGGTGGGACTTCCACTTCATTGGCTGATCTTTCCTGGTGAACTTGTTGGAGTCATGTCCAACGGTCATATTGGCGGATCAGCCAATCGTGAAGAAGAAAAATTACTCAGATTAGAAAAGATATGAGAAAAAGAGAAGAGGAAAGAAAGCATGAGGACTGTGATACTGCAATTGTCAAAACATCCAAAAAGGTTGAGAAGGAAAACAGTGCAGATGAGAAGAAAGACAACAGTGTAGGTGTACGGCAACATAGTGACACATCTGTGATCGAGGAAATCAACCCAAAGCATGAAGAGAGGGATGGCGACCAGAATGATGACCCCAAGAGTGATGGGAAGAAACACAGAAGTGATGCAAAATGTTCAGATGGTGATGACAGTAAAAGTGCCAAAACACACCAAAAGAAGACAGACAAAGAGAAGAATGAAACGATGGAAGCACTCCTGACTGAGGAAAAATGTAACAGTAGTGATGATGATGATGGTTTCACTGAGATGAAACAAAAGGATGGACATAAAAATATGCTTGTTGAGGAGAAGGCAGCTACAAATTACTGTCAGAATGATCAACCAGCAAAAGTCAAAGTTCAAAATGACCTGGCAGGTGATATAGACTGGTCAGAGAGTGACTACAGCGAGATTGAGGAAATAATCGACAGTGACACTGAGGACATTAGTGAAGAAATAGAGGAAACGAATGAGGAGGAGGAGGTTGAAGATAAGACAGATATTGAGAGTGATGAGAGAACAGGAAGAAATGTGATAAGAAGTGAATGTGATGATGATAAGAGTGGGAAACCAAACATGAAGAAAGGCATGGTTGACAAAGACAATACGGACAACAACRTTGAGAAAGACAAAACAACCCAAAGCAACACAAAGAGAGAGGAGGGTGAGAGAAAAGAGGGTCAAAGCCAAGACACAGAGACATACAAAACCAATGGAGCGACAGAATCTGACGAGCTCACTTTAGCTCCTGGAAAGGGGTCAGATAGCAATGACAGTGAGAGTGTCAAATCCAACCAAGAGAAAGAAAAGGATGACCAAAAGGACAAAGGACAGTTAGAGAGTCAGGAGGAGAAGAAGGAGGACAGGGTACTTGCTGGAGCAGAGGGAGACTCAGCATCCTCAGGAAGACCAAACGGAAACGTGCAAAGGTAAAAAAAAAATACAGTTGTTTGACAGCATATGTAAATTATCACTGATCTGTCATTAAATGTAGTGAACTCCACTGATATCAATGACACTTACCTTTTCACACCTTTGTCATCTCTTTCAGATTTTTCAATTTTCGCAGCGGCAATGGTTAAAACTCAGGGCCCAGACAAGGATCAACTAGAAATTGAAGGAAAGACTAACGACACTCAGACAGACCAGGCAGCAAAGGTCAAAAGTGAAAAGGACCTGGACATTGACTGGTCAGAGAGTGACAGTGAGACTGAGGAAATTGCAGCTGATTTTGAGATTGATGAGGAAACAGACCAACCAGCAATGTGCGGAGGTAAGAAGGCAGTCAGTGGAATTACAATGAGGAATGCTGATCTTGTTTGACAGCATGTGAAAATCATCACTAATATTTTGTAATTGTAGGAAACTCCCATGATATCATTAACACTTACCTTTTCATCCACATTTTCACACACCATTTTTTTCAAATGTCAGACTACTCCATCTCTGTTGCTGAGGAGGTTAAGATTCAGGGCCCTGACAAGGATCAACTAGCAAAGCTCAATGGTAAAAAGGGGATAGACAGAGAATAAAGTGTGATATGTGAGGGTAGCTTCAACACTTTCACTTACACTGTCTGTATACCACCTCCCTCTCCTCCAGATTCCTCCATCTTGGCTGGTGCTGAGGTCAAACAGACCCAGTGCAAAGGTCATCTTAGTTTACAGTTCTTTTGTACATTGAAAGTGTTATACAACTGCACCCGCCTCCCCCCCTGTTGGTATTAATGTCCTTAATTTTCCTATTTCTTGTTAGATGTCTCCTTGGTTGCTGCAGCTGAGTCAAAGACTCTGAACCCTCAGGAGGACCAGCCAGCAAAGTGTAAAGGTAAAGACCAAAGCCCGGTTTCCCGATAGCGATGGAACTGAAGCTTACTAGTGTTTAAGTGATGCAGCTTTCTTATAACGGCCGAAGATGTCACATGCGTTTCAACTAAACACCACGCAGAGAGAACGTTCACTAAGTGCATCGTTGGAGTAGGTGTCGATACTGATTGAAAGAAAGGCAGGGCTGCTCTGTGATCAGATTTCTCCATTCAAATCTTACCTTAACATTAGAATTATTCCACAATACTGATGACGGATCAGCTCCTAGACCTTACGGCTGTAAAATATTGAGGTGGCTTATTCTGATGCTTACCCTATAATAATGCACTAAATCACAGATTMATTTGGCACATGTAGTTAAACATCATGAAATATATATTGAGGCAAAAATTACAGACCGTGTAGTCTACAAATAGAAGTCAATTGACTGAAAATTAAATTGATTTCAATATGATTGAAATACAGGCCTATGTAGCCTACTGAATTTCGCTTGTTGAATTGTCAAGACATTGGCAAATGTTTATTTGTAGTCAACTTCGTGCCAAAGTTATGTCAGTCACAAAGAGACAGACAAACATCTTGTTTCTATGTTTAGGGGAAATCTTCTACGTAGAAAGTGATGCGGAAGGGCAAAAAAGCATTTAACAAAGCACTTAGCTGTACTACGAGTGGTCTGAGGCAGCATTTTCAACTGCAACTTTACTAATTATGGTTTTGGAAAAGAAAGCGTGTACACAACTCCAACATGATGGAAATACAGCTGAGAGAGACATCATAAACCAAGAGAAGGAAAAGCTCCAGCCAGCAAAATGCAAAGGTGAGAGAGAGAGAGAGAGAGAGAGAGAGAGAGAGAGAGAGAGAGAGAGAGAGAGAGAGAGAGAGAGAGAGAACAAGATGATAAGGAGAAGTTCAGATTGTGAAGTGAGCATGAATTCCCTCAGTATGTTTATCAATCTTTCCTCTTGCCCACCTCTCTCCCCCGAAAGATTTATCCATCTTTTCAGCTGGTGCTCAGACTCAGCAGACCCAGCAGTGCAAAGGTAAGAGGATGGGTGCAGCATTATGAATTGCTGTGTCACATAAGACCCACTGAGCACAAACTGGTTGAATCACCCTTCTTTCCACAAAAAAAATTATCTATTTTATGACATGACATTGAATCAATATGGAAAACTACTTGGATTTGCAAAATGTCATCAATGTAAAGGGATTTCAGGATGTTTTTTCCCACAACTTTKAATCTAAATCCAATTACATGGTTTACATTTTGTTGATTTCACATTAGTTGTCAACTCAATCAAATGTAAATCAAAACTAGACGTTAAACTGACGTCTGTGTCCAGTGGATAATATMATTTTTTATTTTCATGTCATCTTAGTTTACAGTTATTTTGTACACTGAAACGGTTAGTCAAGATAATTGGGGTAATAGAGTTAATTTGATTATGCATAGATAACGCTACTAGCAGCGTAAAAGAGGGGGTGGGGGAACAAAGCAAATACTTTGGGTAGCCATTTGATTAGCTGTTCAGGAGTCTTATGGCTTGGGGGTAGAATCTGTTAAGAAGCCTTTTGGACCTAGATTTGGCGATCCGGTACCCCATGCCGTGCGGTAGGAGAGAGAACAGTCTATGACTAGGGTGGCTGGAGTCGTTGACAAGTTTTAGGGCCTTCCTCTGACACCGCCTGGTATATAGGTCCTGGATGGCAGGAAGCTTGGCCCCAGTGATGTACTGGGCCGTACGCACTACCCTMTGTAGTGCCTTGCGGTCGGAGGCCGTGCAGTTGCCATACCAGGCAGTGATGCAACCAGTCAGGATGCTCTCGATGGTGCAGCTGTAGAACTTTCTGAGGATCTGAGGATCCATGCCAAATCTTTTCTGTCTTGTGAGGGGGAATAGGCTTTGTTGTGCCCTCTTAACGACTGTCTTGGTGTGTTTGGACCATGATAGTTTGTTGGTGATGTGGACACCAAGGAACTGGAAGCTCTCAACCTGCTCCACTACAGCCCCATTGATGAGAATGGAGTGCTCGGTCTTCCTTTTCCTGTAGTCCACAATCATCTTCTTTGTCATGATCACGTTGAGGGAGAGGTTGTTATTCTGGCACCACACGGCCAGGTCTCTGACCTCCTCCCTATAGGCTGTCTCATTGTTGTCGGTGATCAGGCCTACCACTGTTGTGTCGTCAGCAAATTTAATGATGGTGTTGGAGTCGTGCCTTGCCATATAGTCATGGGTGAACAGGGAGTACAGGCGGGGACTGAGCACGCCCCCCTAAGGGGTACACGTGTTGAGGATCAAAGTGGCAGATGTGTTGTTACCTACCCAGCCTCAGGAATTCCAGGATCCAGTTGCAGAGGGAGGTGTTTTGTCCCAGGGTCCCTAGTTTAGTGATGAGCATTGAGGGCACATTTCAATCTTTGTCCTGTATTGACGCTTGTTTGATGTTCCGTCAGAGGCCATAGAGGCATTTCTTATAAGCGTCCGGGTTAGAGTCACTGTCCTTGAAAGCGGCAGCTCTGCTCTTTAGCTCAGTGTGGACGTTGCCTGTTATCCATATCTTCTGGTTGGGGTATGTACGTACCGTCACTGTGGGGACTATGTCATCGATGCACTGATGAATTGATGTGGTGTACTCCTCAATGCCATTGGAAGAATCCCAGAACATATTCCAGTCTGTGCTAAACAGTCCTGTAGCTTAGCATCTGTGTCATCTGACCACTTCTTTATTGAACGAGTCTCTGCGGCTTCCTGCTTTAGTTTTGTGGTTTGTAACCGGGAATCAGGAGGATAGTATTATGGTCAGATTTGCCAAATGGAGGGCGAGGGAGAACTTTGTATGCATCTCTGTGTGTGGAGTAAAGGTGGTCTGGAGTGTTTTTTCCCCCGGTTGCACATTTAACATGCTGGTAGAAATGAGGTGAAACGGCGCCGCCTCTAGATGAGCGTTTTCCTGTTTGCTTATGGCCTTATACAGTACATTGAGTACGGTCTTAGTGCCAGCATCGGTTTGTGGTGGTAAATAGACAGCTATGAAAAATATAGATGAAAACTCTTGGTAAATAGTGTGGTCTACAGCTTATCATGAGATACTCTACCTCAGAGAAAAACCACAAGACTTCCTTAATATTAGATTTCATGCACCAGCTGTTATACACAGACTGCCACACCTTGTCTTACCGGAGGCAGCTGTTCTATCTTGCTGATGCAGCGTAAACCCTGTATGTTTTCCGTGTCATCGTTCAGCCACGACTCATAAACTATTAGTTTTAATGTCCCGTTGGTAGGATTTTCATGATCGTAGCTTGTCTATTTTGTTATTCAATGATTGTACGTTGGCTAATAGGACTGATGGTAGAGGCAGATTACCCACTTGCCGTCGGATCCTTACAAGGCACCCAAACCTATGTCCTCGATATCTCCATCTCTTTCTCATGCGAATGACAGGGATTTGGGCCTTGTCGAGTGTCTGAAGTAAATCCTTCGCGTCCGACTCATTAAAGAAAAAATCTTCGTTCAGTACGAGGTGAGTARTCGCTGTCCTGATATCCAGAAGCTCTTTTCGGTCATAAGAGAAAGTGGCAGAAACATTATGAACAAAATAAGTTACAAATAACACAAAAAGACACACACAATAGCACAATTGGTTAGGAGACCGTAATACGGCAGGCATCTCCTCCGGCGCCATTCATGTTGCCTTTTTAATTTCATGGCTTTTCTAGCACAGATATAAACTCCGACCACGTTTCTACAAAGGCAGATATCCTACCTGATGATCTTCCCTAATGTTTTCGTGAACTTTCCAAATCCTTTTGGATGCATATAAAAAAAATGTAATCAAATAATTTTGCATTTTTTCTTATTAGCCTACGAATAAACGTGATTGCAATTTCTATCTGTGCTAGAAAAGCCATAAAATGAAAAAGGAAATAGGATATTGGTATTGGCCCTCAATATTCAAATTGGTGCATCCCTTATTGAATGTATAAAACTTGATAGAAAGTATGCAGAAATTATAATGGCCTATATATTTTTAAATAACTGCCTTGGCCTTGTGGTTAAAAAGTACACCCCGAGATTTAAAGGTTGGGGTTCAATGCCTAGTTGAGAATTGGACATGATGCCACTCTGCTTGACACTCAGCATTAAAGAAAATTCAACCCCAAAACTATATTTTGGTATGTGATTCGTTATTGCATTGTTTATATAGTCCTAAAATGTTTTGCATGTCAGCAATCAAGTTTTGAAGATATATAACTTTCAAAATACAGAAATACAGTTGGTATGATGCATAATAGATCAGTTCCAAACCTCTCTGCCAATAAAAGCTTGTTTTCAGGTTAGGCTACATTTCCCTCTCATTAGGCCCTTCTGCTCTGGTGGATTTTTTCACACTGTGATTAATGTACCACTTTTGTGCCCTTCTTCTCCCCACTCAGATCACTTACATACAGTCCTAGGGACATTCTTACGTGACAAATAGTTTTTTTTTGCTTAAAAACATGATTATTTATTTTTGACCACAACTACTATAGTAAGGTACATCGTTGCTACCCAGAAATTATTTGATATTGAGATTTTTGTTTTAAATTACAGCTGCATTGGGCCTTTAAAATGCAGAAAGTCGTTTTCAATTTTCTAAATGGAACCCTTTTTTTGATATCATTCCACACATTCCGCTCCAGCCGTTACCATATGTCTTTCCTCCCCGAATGAAGGTGCCACCAACCTCCTGTGTCTGGAACGCAACCCATCTCTTACCCAACTGATTGCCCCATCTTGCAGTTGTAATTGTCTATAGGGAGGCTAGGCTATTTTAACCAAAGACTTTTATAACTAACCCAAGATAGACCACAGTCTGTCATTTCCAATCGGAACAAAGTAGTCATAGTGGGCAGAACAAGCAACGAGGGGGGCAGAGCCAAGCACAAGCTACTGAGATCTTACAAGCTAGTTTACTCTGTTTGTAACAGATTTGTTGGGTGGAACAGAAAACTATTGATATCAAATGTTTCATCGATGAAAGAAAAGAGCATAGGGAGGCACACAATTGGACTAGCGTCATCAGGGTTTGGCCGGTGTAGGCCTTCATTGTAAATAATAATTTGTTCTTAAATGACTTGCCTAGTTAAATAAAGGTGAGGGGAAAAAAGTTTAATAAATACATCCTACTGCCGGCCGCTGGGCTTCCTCTCATCATCATATTTGGTMGTGTGGAAACGCCAACCGGATGCTCCACAGTTATATGTTCGGTGGAATCTCTGGCTCCTTGCTCCATCTTGGGTATTGCTACGTGTGGTACGTGTGGGGGTGGCCCCAGAGACGGAAGAGGGACACCCCACTCGCACTTCTGATTCAATGAACTAAGTAGACCAGACCCATCTGCTATTGCATTGGGTTTTATGGGAGACACACCAGAACTAACATTGCATTTTTTCCACAAATGGTAAACGGCCTGAGTGAACTATCGTCAGTTTTCCACTACCTTTGTTGGCACTTCGCCCTGGCTTTTGTGAACGTGCTCGAGTCGCCCCCGTTGTCGCGCCTTGTTTTCTCTTCCGTCGCATTGGAGAGAAAAGAGTGGGACCTGTCCGAAAGCTGTACCGTACCCACACAACTCTGAATTTCCATTAAATATGTCTACCACCACCCGCTGTCAAAAGCCCCAGGTAAGGTTTTATTTCTTTCGAATTTAGCGTATTGTCATTGTTGGTAGATGTTGTACTGTAACGTTATGTCGTAGGCCAAGGCTAGCCTACTGGGAAATGTGTAACGTTACATTTAACACGAGGTTGCTTGCTTGCCTGTTTTATTTTTAATATGCTGACCTCTGTCGGCAAGTTATTCTAAATCTAGACTGGTTTTACCGCACTGTAGCCTACATGTTTTACATTGAATCATTGATGTTGCATATTCSCGCTTTGTAGTGAGTGGACAACCGCAGAATGAATATCTACAATTTGTCGTTGGCTGCAGTGACAGTGGTTAGCGCGAGTACATTAAAAAAAAATCTGAAATATGTCGATGGACTGTGCTACACCGCATACCAATTGTTTTAACTGTTTGCAGCTTTTACCTAGYCTATAATTAGTATCTAGAAAGTTATTCCTGTTTTAATGAGAAATAGCTTGATTTGTGAATGTGCTTTTGTCAAGGCATGTCCTTAGCCAGCAGATCCGACCCCTTRCATAAAACTACACTAGGGTCGGAGAGGATTTCTGTGTGAGATATGGCTCTGAAAACGTACGTTAATCCAGGGATGAGAAATGCAGTGTACTCCGAATTGTCCCATYAGCCCAACTGCTACACCGAGAAGATTGAAGGAATGACATTTTTCCACAAAACTGTCCTTTTCGTCCTCATGTTAGGTAGCAGAAGCCACAGCTGCCATTTTTGAATCCATTGTCAGCCAATCAGCTCCTTTGTTGTTCAAAGCCACGTGCCATTCCATAATGCTACTGTTAGCTAGCATGAGGACAACAAAAGCAGTTTACTTAAACTAGCAGTTGTTCAATCATATTGGTGTAACAGTTGGGTTAATTCGTAGTAAAATGCATTTCTTATCCCTGGATTGAGGTACGTTTTTCAGAGCCATATCTGTGCCAGTTCTGCAGTCTTAATCTAATCAGGAATCCTGTCTGACCCTAGTGCAGCTCTAAGCAAGTGGATCGGATCTGCTGGTTAGGCATGTCCTCATCACTGGCTGGCAAAGAAAAAAAATTGTCAGCTGAGCCATCTCAAGGCTAAATGTATTGTTAGAACCTATGTAGGAGCATCATTAAATGTCAGAGTAATTACCGATACCATTGTTAAAGTTGCAATTGAAAACGCTTGTTATTTACCCACTGCCTCAGACCACATGTGGAACAGCTAAGTGCGCCGTTAGATATATTTTTTTCCTTAAACCCTTTATATGCAGATATCCGCTAAACGTAGARTCAAGATCTGTCACTGACTGCTGATAACTTCACAAACACAAGGAAGCTGACAACAAATACAAAGTTGCCAATGTATTTGCAACTGTTACAAATAAGCAAAGGATATGAATATGCTTCAAATGAGAACTGAGATGACTGCATTAAAATAAGAATAGGCTACATAGGCCTATATAATTAAATAATATTTAAGTACATTTCCTATTCATTTAATTGAGTTCAATTTTGCTAATTCTAGGCTACTCGCTGTGAATTTTGCCTCAATATATTTTGATATGTAACGAAATGTCCACAATGTTGTGCCAAATCTTGATTTAGAGCATTATTATAGGGTAAGTATTAGATTTAGACCCCTCAATATTTGCATCCATATGTGAGATCTCCCTAGGAGCTGATCCGTCATCAGTATTGTGAAAATTATAATGTTAAGGTAAGATTTTAATGGGGGAAACTGATCCGAGAGCAGCGCTGCTTTTCCCAACGATGCACTTAGTGAACGTTCTCTCTGTGTGGTGTTTTTTGTGAAACTATATTACATATTCGGCCGTTGTAGGAAAGATGCATCGTTAAAACGCTAAGTTCCATTGCTATCGGGAGGCCCTGGCAAGTTTAGCAGGCAGGCTACCAAACAAAAATATCCGTTTGTGATCTTTTCCTGATGAGGCCTCTTTCGTAATACACAGTAATTGCCATGTCCTTTGTGTTTGTTTTTGTGTGTGCATAGTTGGTAGTGTGAAGTCATGCCAGCTAATGAGGTTTTGGCTCCGCTGACCTACATGCTTGTGTTATGGGACTGGGGTAGACTGACAAGCTAGTCACAGCGCTGTGGTCTGATGTCTCTCGCTTGCACAATCTGATGCAAGCATGCTCCACTGTACGCTATGTGCACGCCCAGAGACCAGTCTCAGCGACAGACATGTTGAGCCAGCCAATAGAACTGCTTCAGATTGGGTGTTGGACCCATCATCTGCGAGGGGCGGTGGTTACACTCGTTGACACTGCCCACCAACTGGGTCGGCAGCATGGCAACACGGGTAGGTCTACAATTAGTCTTTTTCCTTTTTGAGATTGATAGGTTGCTACAATTTATCATGGCTTTCTACATTATTATTAAATGAAAGGTACAGTTTACTGGTCTGGACTTTTGGCAAATTTAACTCAATCTAGGGATGGAATATGTTGTTGCACTCCTAATCATCCCGAAATGATGAAAGGTGAATTGAGAAGATTAGTAGTATTTCAGTTTTTAATTAAACTTCTGTTTTTGTCAGCATGCTAGGGGGCAGGCATGTAGCATAGCGGTAAGGTGAAAAATCTCTGTCCTTTAGCAAGGCACCAAATTTACTCCAGAAGTACCATACTACAATGTCCGACCCTGTAAAACAGCACCTTTCAATGCACCTATCTGGTGTATGTGACACTTTAAAAAAATGCTAATAGTGAAGCAACCCATTGGTTTCAACAACACTTCCGGTAGCTACTCACCCCAATGCTAGGCGTCGCATCCAATGGGCTGTTATAGTGTTAGTTAGCCTAGCATGCTGGCGAAAACTGAACCATTGCCGTTTTTCTTCAAATCTGTAGAGATGCACAACAAAGGATCATCAAACCCGCCAACTCAGTCTTAGTATTTCCAACCATTGAGATATTTTCTGTGGTAGCAGTAACAGTAGTCTTGCCATCTTGTCATCTGAGTGAGTGACATTTATGTTGTACAATGTGGCAGTAGCTAGTTGTCCTGTCTCATAAGTAAGGTTTTTAGGCCTAGGCTTCTTCTTGGCATCCCCTGGTCAGATGTTCCTCACTCCCCCAAAATAGCTCTTTGGAGGTCTGGGGTRTACATGTAGGTCTTTATTTTCAATGCCTAGATCCTTTGTCTTCTGGACTAAAATAAGATGAGAAAAATACATATTTGGTGAAATATTAATTGAATCATGGGAAAAGTAAATAACTTCCTTACAGAAACACATTATCCCTTTACAGTTTAGTTTATTAAGATCCCTGTTAGCTACTGTTTATGGAGTCCACATAAAATGTACAAATACATGACGAAGTACAAAACGGTTATAGAAAAGAACAACGTAAGATATTACATTTAAATTCTAAATACAATTTGAGTTATATTTTGCTAAAAAGTATTCACGCCCCTTTACTTTTTCCACATTTTGTTAGAAAGTTGGATTAAAATGGATTTGTCTTCTCTTTTTTTGGTCAACGATCTACACAATACTCTCAGTGAAAGAAAATGTAGAACCTTTTTTAATTCTTGGAAAATAAAGCAATAATATATTTGGATAAGTATTCAACCCCCTGAGTCAATACATGTTAAAATAATCTTTTGGCAGCGATTTAAATCTTAGTCTTTCTGGGTAAGTCTCTAAGAGCTTTGGAAACAGGGATTGTACAATATTTGCCTACTATTCTTTTTAAAACGAGCTCTGTTGGGGCTTCCGGAGTGGCACAGCGGTCTAAGGTCTGAGGCGTCACTACAGACCCGGGTTCGATCCCMGGCTGTGTCGGGACCGGGAGACACATGAGGCAGCGCACAATTGGCCCAGCGTTGTCCGGGTTAGCGGAGGGTTTGGTCGCCTGGGATTTACGTATCATCGCACTCTAGCGACTCCTTGTGGCGGGCCGGGCGCATGCACACAGACTGGTTGCCAGTTGTACAGTGTTTTCTCCAACACATTTGTGCAGCTGGCTTCTGGGTTAACCGAGCAGTGTGTCAAGGCTTGGCAGGGTCATGTTTCGTAGGGCGCATGGCTCTCGACCTTTGCCTCTCCCGAGTCTGTACGGGAGTTGCAGCAATTGGACAATTAACTACTACCCAAAAGCATACTATATATATATTGTATATCCCTGTGTGTGTGTGTGTGTGTATATATATATATATATATATATATATATATATATATATATATATATATATATATATATATACACAATAGCCAGCCCTGTCAAGGTGGTTGTTGATCATTGCTAGACAGCCATTTTCAATTCTTGCCATTAGATTTTCAAGCAGATTTAAGTCAACTGTAACTAGGCCATTCAGGAACATTCAATGTTCCAGGGAGAAGACCTGAGAGGAAGACAACCAAAGCTTCAGTTTCTAGACTGTAATTTTACAGATGTATGTTGAAAATGCTTTTGCGAGATGCGATGGATCATTGGGATCATTCAATATTCCCTTTTGTTGTTCAGTGAGATCATCCCATGTGAAGAGTCAACTCATTTAATTAAAAGTTCAATTCATAACTAAATAGTTTTTTTATTTCTATTGGAAGGATTTAATTGCAAATGATTATGTCTAGTTATGATAAGGTTTATGTTTCTGTCTCCATATGATATGGTAAATATATCCAATGCAAAAAACATCTACATTTAAATGGTATTAATTTGCATATATTTATGTTAATTCCTATATATTCCCACAATGTTTCCACCTCTGAATATTCCCCAGAATGTGCAACTCTAACTGAAACCAAGGGGCCTAGCCTGAACCACGAAAAACAGACCAAGGCCGTTATTACTCCTCCACCAAACTTTACAGTTGGCACTGTGCATTGGGGCAGGTAACGATCTCCTGGTATCCGCCATACCCAGATTCGTCTGTCGGACTGCCAGTTGGTAAAGCGTAAATCTTAGCTCCAACGAACGCGTTGCCACTGATCCAAGGTCCAATAGTGGTGAGCTTTACATCACTCCAGCCGACGCTTGACATTGCGATTTTTAGGCTTGTGTGTGGCTGCTCTGCTATGGAAACCCATTTCATGAACAGTTCTTGTGCTGATGTTGTTTCTAGAGGCAGTTTGGAACTCGGTAGTGAGTGTCGCAACCCAGGATATGCTCTTCAGCACTTGGCCGTCTTGTTCTGTGCGCTTGTGTGGCTTACCTCCTACGCGGCTGAGCTGGTGTTGCTCCAAGACATTTTCACGTCACAATAACAACACTTGTAGTTGACCGGGAAAGCTCTAGCAGGGCATAAATTTGACTAACTTGTTGCATAGGTGGCATCCTATGACGGTGCCACTTTGACCTTACTGAAGAGCTCAGTGACTTTCAATGTTTGTTTATGGAGATTGCATGTCTGTGCTCGATTTTATTATACAGCTGTCAACGGGTGTGGCTGAAATAGCCAAATCCAGTCATTTGAAGGGGTGTTATATATTTTGATGACTCGTAGAGCCGATGTAGTTAACAAGGTAGCTACGTTGCTAAGCATGATTTCACATCTTCATAGTTCCATTTCGATTCCTGCGATGTAGTTAGCATATCACTCGTGACATCACATTTTAATCTTTCACAATGGCCAACTGAAACGACCTATATAAAGTAGGTACATGACGTAATGACAGCACGTAAAATTTTGCGCTACATGTGCAACACAGCATTCCTAACCTAGCCCACAATGTCTGCTGTGTGAATTGAGCAGTCAACAAGTTGAGTAGTCATTTGAAAGAGTAAGAAAATTTCAGTGAGACACCTCAAAGGCAAGTTTGCTAGCACAAGATTTAGGCCAGACCAAGTTACTTGTTGATACAATGTTTCAAACAGGCCATGCATAGTCAATGGGATTTTATAGGATATTTCTTTTTATCAGGATATTTTATACCTGTGGACTGCAATGTTTTTTATTTGTTGGCATTATGTCGGCGACTTTTACGTATCGGCAATGTGAAGACCAGCGGGAGGAGAAGCATCTGGACATTTCTTTTCTGGTTAGGCTATATCAATCTGATATAGTAATTTGTCTTCATTTTTTTAATCGCAGTGCTTAAACCAACAGACAAGCTCTAGCCTACATATAGTTGATTTTATTCAAATGTGTGGAAAATATGTGGGGGGAAAATACACAAACTGGCTCTGTTGACCAACATTTTTTTGGGTCGGAAACGGCCCTAAATCTATCCCCGAAATATAGACAGACTAACTGGTCTCTACCTCACTGTGGTTTATGAAGACTTTAAATGTGCATCTCCTCATTCACCTTTTCATTGGCTTTTGTAGAGCAGCCTTGATAGCATCAGTCAAAATGCTTATCGGAATCAGGAAGAGTGTCTCTGATTGGGAAAGAAAGCTATGGAGAGGGGGATATAGAGGAGAGAGATGGAGGGGGAGTAAATGGAGATTAGAGTATGGGGGTGGGGGGACCTAAAGGAGCAGAGAGCCAGTGGAGCATTCAGAAGGATCTTCTGCCAGATGTTATGTTGCATAACCGCTAGTAAAGTGGGCCAACCGACCCACATAGGTACAGGGGCTAAGGCTGCTGCTACAAATGTACAGGGGCTATGGCTGTCCTACAAACAGATCCTTGATTCAACTCTTGCTTACATACCTATGCACGGACACACACGCAGTTGGGCACACATTCAATTTTATAACCCGCCTGGCCAACTCTGTCACTTATTCTGCATGCAAGCTATAGCATATCCGCCATCCTAACACACACACACACACACGGAGTAGGCGGGAGACGCACCCAGATTCAAAAACACTTTCCAGATTTCAGTAGTGTAGCGTTAGTCATGTGACATTCTGTTCTGTTCTACAGCAATGCAATACATTTTTCATAGTTCCCTTTGTACTTCCCCTTTCTCTCCCCTCCTTGCCTGTACAGTTTGTCCTTACTCCCCCTCTCTCCAGTCAACATGCTCTTGTGTAAGACTTGTGTAAGGCATGTGATCAACAATAGTGAGAGTGAATCATTCATTGTATTAATAAGGAAGGCAGGCAGAGAGATGAATCTGATCTGCGTGTTCTTTCGTCTTATCATGCCTCTGTGGGGTCTGGCTGCTGAACAGAACTGCACTGGATGCTCCTGGCTGGAGTGTCATTGATCCCCATACACACTTCATAATAATTATTCAAGTCGTTTTCTGTTGTGATGCCTCTGTTTAAAAGACTTGGTGGAGAAATCTGCTTTGCATGTTTCTGTGTGCTCAGGTGCATCCTGTTTCCATTAATCATCCTTGATTGCAGTGCACCTGTGGTAAATTCAATTGATTGGACATGATTTGTAAAGATATACACCTGTCTATAAGGTCCCACAATTGATAGTGCATGTCAGAGCAAAAACCAAGCCACGAGGTTGAAGGAATTGTCCGTGGCGCTCCGAGGCAGGATTGTGTCGCGGCACAGATCTGGGGAAGGGTACCAACAATGCAGCATTGAAGGTCCCCAAGAACAGTGGCCTCCATCATTCTTAAATGGAAGAAGTTTGGAAACACCAAGACTCCACCAAAATGCACATGACAGCCGGCTTGAAGTTTGCCTAAAGGAGTCTTGGACCATGAGAAACAAGATTCTATGGTCTGATGAAACCAAGATTGAACTCTTTGGCCTGAACGCTTAAGTGTCACGCCTGGAAGAAACCTGGAACCATCCCTACGGTGAAGCATGGCGGTAGCAGCGTTACACTGTGGGGATGTTTTTCAGCTGTTGGGATTGGGAGACTAATCAGGATTGAGGGTAAGATGAACGGAGAAAAGTACAGAGATCCTTGATGAAAACCTGCTCAAGATCTCAGACTGGGGCAACGGTTCACCTTCCAACAGGACAACGACTCTAAGCACGCAACCAAGACAATGTAGGAATATGTTTGTGTTAAGTAGAAGATAGCTGTCTGTCCTGTGGGTAATATTATGGTAATTGAGATCCCAGACAAACACTTATCTTCAGATGACAGTTGGGTGGTTTTGAAGTCCGCCAGGGATCTTAACTAAAGAGCTTTCAAAGAACTACCGGGTGATGGCTTGGCTGCAATTGCGCTATCATGATACGCCAAGGTTAATGGTTTAATTTGGCAAATGGCACCTAATTTAATTATTTGATTAAACGGTGGAAAAGCAGTGCCTGAAGTGTTGTTTGCTAAACTAAAATGCTACATTGCCCTACACCAGGGGTAGGCAACAACCGCAGACCGATTTTTGTCGGGTGGATGGTTGGGTAGCCGGAACATAATTATAATAATTTATACACTACAAATTCACCACTATCAGGCCCAAAAAGAGTTACTTTCAAATGCAATATCACTTAATTCCTTGACTATATTGAGACAAGATCAGGTCTTTTTTTTCTATTTGTTGGAGTGCTTGATCAGATTTCCTGAATGCTAAAATGTTTTGGAGGCAGAATTCCTGGCGATGTTAGTATTTTTGGACTAAAAACTAAAATACTTTAGTAGGATGTTTTTTGACCTGTTGCTGACCCTCGCCCCTACATACAAACTATGCATTCACACTCGTACAGTTTCCAAACCAGCTGAGCACAAGATGCCCAAAACAGAAAAAGTTTTACAAAAGTCTCTTTCACACATGGCCTTCGTGGCGGTTTTAAGAATGCGAGCGCGTGTATTGTTTCTTCTGTCTGAACCGTCTTGGACTGGAGGAAGACATGGTCGTCATTATTTCCAGCAGCACACAAAGAGCAGTTTGTCTGTCGGACTGTTGGTCGGTCTCTTTCTGTTGCATAGAGCTGTATTGGGTCTGTAGTGAGACACTGTGCACACACAGGCACTCTGTACAGACCGCTAGGGTAGCAATGGCAGATATGTCTTGGTACAGTCATCATCTGACTGTTCCAAGTAAACACAGTCCAGGCACGTTAAGGTCATGAAGCTAATCGAGCCAGGTTCTTATCATTTTAGTTCTCTAATCCTTCTGCCACCACACTGCCAAGAAACCAGCAACSCCTATTTTAAAGTGTAGCTGAACCAAAAAACCACCTTCTCTCGTTAAATGGCCTATATGGCATTTGAGTCAAGCATTTATTTTTGTGTAAATAGTGTAATTTGGGTAATAGTCTCTTTCTAAATTGAGTTTAGGAAAAAGAATGTGTCACGGAATGAAGTGTACGCCAGTTTTCCTTTTATTTCAATCCTGCCCACAGCTGGCAGCACTCAAGTAACAATACATTTGGTACGTAATGCCTGCGGTAAATTTGCTTTAACTTTGTCCCCTATTAGCCCCATAGGTACAGTTGAAGTCAGAAGTACACCTTAGCCAAATACATTTAAACTCAGTTTTTCACTATTCCTGACATTTAATCCCAGTAAAAATTCCCTGTTTTAGGTCATTTAGGATCACCACTTTATTTTAAGAATGTGAAATGTCAGAATAATAGTAGAGAGAATGATTTATTTCAGATTTTATTTCTTTCATCACATTCCCAGTGGGTCAAACGTTTACATACACTCAATTAGTATTTGGTAGCATTGCGTTTAAATTGTTTAACTTGGGTCAAATGTTTCGGGTAGCCTTCCACAAGCTTCCCACAATAAGTTGGGTGAATTTTGGCCCATTCCTCCTGACAGAGCTGGTGTAACTGAGTCAGGTTGTAGGCTTCCTTGCTCGCACATGCTTTTTTAGTTCTGCCCACAAATTTATGGGATTGAGGTCGGGGCTTTGTGATGGCCACTCCAATACCTTGACTTTGTTGTCCTTAAGCCATTTTGACACAAAAATGGAAGTATGCTTGGGGTCATTGTCCATTTGGAAGACCCATTTGCGACCAAGCTTTAATTTCCTGACTTATGTCTTGAGATGTTGCTTCAATATATCCACAAAATGTTTTCCCTCATGATGCCATCTATTTTGTGAAGTGCACCAGTCCCTTCTGCAGCAAAGCACCCCCACAACATGATGCAGGCTGCATCCACATCTATCTATCTATATCCAGGCAGAGTAGAATACGGCTTTTAATTCAGGGATTCTGTTTCACATAAAGACCCACTTCTCTATCCTCCTGAGTGTAATCGTTTAAGAGCTATTGTTTCAAATGGCCATGGCTGGCATGTGGCTACACACTCCACCSGGGAGATCCAAAGGGTTTTATAGCTTGTTTTCAGTTGATAGTGGGGAATCAATGGTATATCCATTAGTGATTTAATGCCAGAGAAGCTTTGGCCAAACCACGGCTTCGAGGGAATTATCACTTTTATACAATGGTGACCAACATATTAAAATAATGATTGTTATTTGAATTTATTCATTCTATTCCGTCCTTCCATGCATAGCTACGGGAAGATCTTATGAGTAGGGGGTGCTGGGAAAAAATTATCCTTTATAATAAAGCATTTGCAGTCTAATGATAAAATACAATTCTTAATGTGATGAGTAGCCTAAGCATAGGACAAGTGTCAGTAGTCACTGCAGCCTAAGTTAATTTAACTCATGACTGTATGAAAAACAAAATAGGCCGTTGTGAACAGAGCTCTCATTTCTTTGTACTGTATCATTACAATCGGGGTGTGTGAGCAAGTGAGTGAACTAGAGGAGTGTTGTAACTAAATTAGTAAAAAAGATTAGTGGTGCACAGTATACAGAAACCTATGTACTTTGTCAAAAAAAGGAAAAACTGTTTGATACTAGAATTTGTTACGTTCATTTGGTATTTCTGTCAAATGTTTCTTGCGTGACTGCGCCTATCAAGTCCATCAGTGCAGCTGCTCTTCGGGCTATAAAAGGAAGTGCCTGCTCCACTTACTCATTAATTGCTAGAGCTGTCTGGGCTGCATTGTTGGCTCCCCACTCATGCTGAAAGTTGAACTTGAATAATGCAACCAACACGGCATGGTAGAAACTGTTATTACTGTTCACAAATCAATGCCCATACAGGCTAGAAGTCACACTTTGCAATGCAAGACGATAGCGGTAGCTTCCAGCTTTAATTGTAGGCTTTCCTTGCAAAATGTGCTATTTTCTGAGCTGATTGTGACCGAAAAGATGATTAATTAACTTAGTCTCCCTTGCCACTAAACTCATTCACTTCTTTGTCTTCCTCTCCTCCCGTCTGGTTTCCACTAGATTCTATAGCCACAAGGTCAGATTCCACAGCCACATTCTGCATTGGGAACTTTTTTAAGAAACAGAGCACACATTTATAAAAGATTGCTTCATTTATGCAAAAAAAATGTATGCACTTTGAGTTTCTTTTGTATATCAAAAAGCGCTTTACAAATGTATTATTATTTCTTTGTTTAGTCATGTTACCTGATTGGCTAGCTAACAACCTGGTAACCAGTATATCCAAACATTTTGGGGCACAGAAAGAAAAAGGATAGCTTCTTCAGGAGAACAATGATCATAGCAATGAATGAATGACGGATCGCTTGCATGTCATTATCACAAATGTACATTTGTAGAGACGGTGTACAATTTTGAATGTAATGCGTCTCAATAGGAAAATAGTGCTTTTACACAATGTAGAAGCCTAATGTTTCACAAATGACTTGGTAATTTCAATGTTATTCGTTCAACATCTTAGCTTTTATAATAAACTGAAGTGCTGAAGTTTCATATGTGCTTCAAAAGTAGCTAGAAATCATATAGGCTGCATCTCAATCAAATTTGAAAAAATATATATTTTCTGGTGCTCCTAAATTTTATGTGGTGCGCCTAACTTTAAGTTGAGACCACAAGTGCTACCAATGGAAAAATGTATTTAGATCACGGTCTGTGTTTACAGCAGAATGTCAGGTCATCAAGTCTGTAAACTGAAGCACAGCTGGGTCATGCAGCAAGACAATGATCCAAAACACACAAGCAGGTCTACATCAGAATGGCAGAAAAGCAACAGATAAGAAGTTTTGGAATGGCCTAGTCAAAAGTCCAGGCCTGTTGTGTTAGGAGCTGAAATGAACAGTTCATAGTCAGAAACCCACACCCACATTTTATTAAATAAGTATCCAATTTGTATTCGTTCACTCAGGTTCCCTTTATCTAATATTAGGTTTTGTTTGACGATCTGGTTTTCAGTGTCAAAAATATGCACAAATAGAGAAAATCAGAAATGGGGAAAATACTTTTTCACAGCACTGTAGCTGTCAGCACCAGTGACAGCGGTTAGGTTGGCTATAACATTGGATGTACACTAGTAAAATAGCAAGGGTAGTTCCATGTTGCCTTGTGAGAATCTCACACATCCCCCACATAATGGCAGATTCCCTGGAATGGTAACTGTTTCTTCCTTCTCTTGTTGTGTATTAAGGATGGGAATTGCCTGGGACCTCACAATACGATATTATCACGATACTTGGGTGCCGATACGATATGTATTGTGATTCAAAAATTTATTTTTGCGATTTGATATTCCAAACATATTGCTCACCAAGAGGGAGCATGAGAAAATGTGTTTTGATCGGTCATGGAGAACAAGCTATGAAGGAACAATACTGCAGTTTTGGTGCAGGTACACCAACTAGTGCAAAAATAATATTGCGTTTTTGTCAAAACGATATGATGTATCAGCAAACATAATATCCTGATATGTAGCTATCAAAAAWATATATATTCTTCCGCCATCACTTATTTATGTATGGTATTTCATCATGCTGCTATGCTTCCTCCATGTCTCCATGTGGGAAGAGAAGTGATAAATCACAAAGGAATTCCAATGGTTTTATCAACTAGGACCCCCCCTGTTCTCCCTGCCACCTCAGTGACTTTGCGTGAGAATCCTGTGAAGCTGAGTGAGGGAGGGTGCTAGATGGGGTAGCGTGAGACTGGCTGGCTCCTATCCTATGTGTTTGAGCTGTGAAGGTCTCTGGTGTATTGCTGGGTGTATGGTACAGTAACACTCCTCACTAAGACAGTGGTGGATTAATGCACACAGAGGTGGGGATAGCATGGCATAAGCATAGCAGTGATCACAAAGGGCTAGRTAGTCAGTCAGCAGTATGTCTCCATTCCACCCAATAGCATAGTTGGTGTAATGCAAATGCATACTACGATGGAGGTAGTTAATGGTTTGGGATGTGGTCTTGTGGGTGTGGCCTTACTGGTGGATTTAGATGGGACAGGGGAGGGTCCTGAGACGGGAGCTCATGGATTCCCGGGTGTGCTAACAGTCTTAAGACAGGGGATAGTCCTAATGGATGTGCTTTGCCGAGGACGAGTTTGAGCCGGATTCAGCGGTAGTGTCTGGGCTGTGTGGCAGGTGTGGAGGGGGCAGGGATCAGAGTGCCTGTTCTTAAGACTTTAGAGAGGGACACTGAAGGAGTGGAAAATGGGAGGGTGGGGGTTAATGCTACTGAGAGACTATTTTAGTGACTGGACTGTCAGTGTGCTACTTGACTGCAGCAGTCACTCTGCTTGCCTGCTGGAGATGCCATGAAGTAGCTTAGTTTAAACACGTGGGTTAAATTCAGACCTTGTTCTGATGTGCTTATATGCATGTGCTTATATCCTATCTATTGATCTCACTGCAGTTTGGTGTAATTTAGTTGTGACAAACTTTCTCCTCTCTCCTCCAGGTTATAATGCACGACCAACACAGAAAAAGTTTGACTCTATAGCCAACGGGATCCCGAGGACTTGATTACAGTCGCTTCAAGCCTGATAGTTTGCATCGGTGCGGCTGCCCCACTACCCCTGGCTCACACCCCTTTGGTCAACTGGCATTACTTCTGACAGCCCCCTTCCTCCTCCATTGGTTCATAAGACTTGGGTTCCCTTGTGGTCTGTCTACTTTGCCTGTCTTCTCTTCCATCGGTCCCTGTTCTCCACTGACACCAGTAGCAGTCCCTGGAGTTACATAATCCTGTATTAGGTAAGACCATTATTATTATTATTATTAATGCAAGGGGCGGATTACACGCACACACAATGCACATGTGCCTAATCCAAGTCCTCATTGTGATCATGAATTAATCAAACAAGCTTTTATGAACGATGCCAGCATCATGCCATTCTACTGTGTGTGGGACTGATGGTTGAAGTGTAAGTCATATGGGGATAGAAATTTAGATACACTTTTTTTTCTCTCTTTTTCATGTTCCCCCTTCTTTCTCCCCTCCATCCCTTGCTGGTCAGGCTCAGCCCCCAACATTAAACAGTGAGATGATTCCCAACGGTTATCTGCTCTTTGAAGATGAGAGTCTCTTGGATTCCACCATAGCAAAGATGAACGCCCTGAGAAAGAGTGGACAGTTCTGTGACGTGAGACTGCAGGTACGTGGAGTTTTTCTCTTTCGCTCTCTCGAACCCCCCCCATTACTGGATCTTGAACTATGAGAATAGAAAGGTTCAGAACTTTTGTGAAAGAGCACAGTGGAAAAATATATGGCAAATAGAAATCAACTGGATGGTGTTCAGAGATGGATGGGTAGGGGTTGAATGGAGCTGAAGGGTGGGACTAAAAATAACAAGAACACATGTTCTGACGTGTCCATATTTGAGATTTTTGGTTCCAACCGCTGTCTTTGAGATGCAAAATAGGTGAATGGAAGATATCTGCATGTGTGGTTCCCACGGTGAAGCATGGGGGAGGAGGTGTGGTTCTGCTTTTTGGGTGACACTGTCAGTGATGTTATTTAGAATTCAAGGCACACTTAACCTGCATGGCTCCCTCTGCATTCTGCAGCGATACGCCATCCCATCTGGTTTGTGCTTAGTGGGAATATCATTTGTTTTTCAACAGGATGACCCAAAACACACCTCCAGGCTGTGTAAGTGCTATTTGACCAAGAAGGAGAATGATGGAGTGCTGCATCAGATGACCTGGCCTCCACAATCACCTGACCTCAACCCAATTGAGATGGTTTGGGATGAGTTAGACCTCAGAGTGAAGGAAAAGCAGCCAACAAGTGCTCAGTATATTTTGGAACTCCTTCAAGACTGTTGGAAAAGCATCCCAGGTGAAGCTGGTTGAGTGAATGCGAAGAGTGTGCAAAACTGTCTTCAAGGCAAAAGGTGGTTACTTTGAAGAATCTAAAATATATTTTGATTTAATACTTTTAGACTTACTACATGATTCAATGTGTGTTATTTCAAAGTTTTGATGTCTTCACTATTATTCTACAATGTAGGAAATTGTGAAAAATAAAGAAAAAACCCTTGAATGAGTAGGTGTCAACTTTTGATTGGTACTGAAACTATTTAGCCCCCTTCCCCTTTTCCATATTTTGTTACATTACATCCTTATTCTAAAATGGATAAAATACATTGAGGAAAGTAATGACAATGYGAAAACAGGTTTTTAGAAATGTTTGCAAAAGTATAAAAAAATATATAAAAAAATACCTTATTTATTTAAGTATTCAGACCCTTTGCTATGAGACTCAATTGAGCTCAGGTGCGTCCTGTTTCCATTGCTCATCCTTGATGTTTCTACTACTTGATTTGGAGTCCACCAGTGGTAAATTCAATTGATTGGACATGAGTGGGAAAGTCACACACCTTTTCTATATAAGGTCCTACAGTTGACACGGCATGTCAAGAGCAAAAACCAAGCCATGAGGTAGAAGGAATTGTCCGTAGAGCTCCGATGAAGGGTACCAAAAAATGTCTGCAGCATTGAAGATCCCCAAGAACACAGTGGCCACCATCATTCTTAAATGGAAGAAGTTTGGAACCACTAAGACTTCGTAGAACTGGCCACCCGGCCGAACTGAGCAATCTGGGGAGAAGGGCCTTCATCGGGGAGTTGACCAATAACCTGATGGTCACTCTGACAGAGCTCTAGAATTCCTCTGTGGAGATAGGAGGAATGCTAACTAATAGGAACGTAAACAACATTTGAGAGAAATAAGCTTTTTGTGCATATGGAACATTTCTGGGATCTTTTATTATGGCTCATAAAACTTGGGACCAACATGTTGCGTTTTTATTTTTGTTCAGCATAAATTATAGCACCTCTGAAGAATGGTCTCTAGTTTGAGCCCTGACCTCTGATCAATCTCCTCTGTAGGTGTGTGGTCATGAGTTGATGGCTCACCGTGCCGTGCTGGCCTGCTGTAGCCCCTACCTGTTTGAGATCTTCAACAGCGACATCGAACCTCACGGCGTGTCCCACGTCACCTTCGAAGACCTTGACCCAGAGGCTGTGGAGATCCTGCTTAACTACGCCTACACTGCCCAGTAAGTGCCATGACCTCTACCCTCTGACCCCTTTACTATGCCTACGCTGCCCAGTGAGTGAGTGTACATCTTCTAAGACATTCATTGTGCAATGAGTCCTAGGCTTTGTTAAAGTGATGTCCTTCAACTTTCGCCACTACATAAGTATTTTTTTTTAAAACCTGCTTTGGCCTGGATGTCCTTATTTTGGTAAGGATCAGAATATAAATATTATTTTCTGTGAATGAGTTAACTTCCAGAGCTTTTAAGTTGTAAAACAATAMCTTGAAAAGGTACTTACATGCCATAATTTTGACTTTCATTATAACCTTGTTTACAATCTGAGATGTATGTGTGTAAATAAAACCCATCCATATCACAATGGCACACTGGCAGTTGACAATAAAGAACTGAATATCTGTGAATCTGTTTAGTATTTGATGTAAATAACTGAGGAGAATGCATGAAGAATAACTTCATTGCAGTCTGGTTTCTTTATTTACCTTTAACCTCTCTGGGATATGTGGGACTTGGCCAATAGCCAGGGAAAATGTAGAGCGCCAAATTTAAAAAAAGATATAAAATCAAACTTTCATTAAATCACACATATATAAGATACCATATTAAATCTACACTCGTTGTGAATCCAGCCAACATGTCAGATTTCAAAAAGGCTTTTTGGCGAAAGCATACGATGCTATTATCTGATGATAGCACAACAGTAAACAAAGAGAGTGTAGCATATTTCAACCCTGCAGGCGCAACACAAAACGCAGAAGATAAATATAAATCATGCCTTTGACGAATTTCTTTTGTTGGCACTCCAATATGTCCCATAAACATCACAAATGGTCCTTTTGTTCGATTAATTCCGTCCATATATGTCCATTTATTTGGCGCGTTTGATCCAGAAAAAAACAGCTTCCAATTTGCGTAAAGTCACTACAAAATATCCAAAAAATTACCTCTAAACTTTGCCAAAACATTTCAAACTACTTTTGTAATACAACTTAAGGTATTTGTAAACGTTAATAATCGATCAAATTGAAGACGGGTCTATCTGTTTTCAATACAGGATGACAACAAACTAACGATACTTTTCTAGTCTTGCGCAACTCTCAAACAGTACACATAACGTTACACTGATTCCAGATGGCCGTTCTTCTTCATTGCACAAAGGAATACCTCAACCTATTTCCAAAGACTGGTGACATCCAGTGGAAGCGGTAGGAACTGCAAACAGGTTGATTAGAAATCTAGTATCCCAATGAAAACTCATTGAACAGACGGTGACCTCAAAACAAAACAAAAAAACGGAAGAAAAAAAACTGAATGGTTAGTCCTCTGGGTTTTGCCTGCTACATAAGTTCTGTGATCCTCACAGACATGATTCAAACAGTTTTAGAAACTTCTGAGTGTTTTCTATCCAAATCTATTAATAATATGCATATCTTATATTCTGGGGATGAGTAGAAGGAAGTTGAAATTGGGCACGCTATTCATCCAAAAGTGAAAATGCTGCCCCCTATCCTAGAAAAGTTAACAACATAATTCCAGTGTTTACTTTAACATTTGAAATGTTATAGACACTGATGATACTGGATATTTTCTCAAAATGATGAAATGGACTTTGTGGTTATACTGATGATTATACCATGGGCCATTGCCTCTGAGTATTACTTGCAGTGTTAGGCTTAAGTGTGACTTACTGTGTTTTGCCTCTGAGACCCAGAGTCCTATGGTCGGCCCTGTATATAATCGTGGTATTCTGCAATAAATAGACTGCATACAAGGTATAGGCCAAGATGGTCCACCATGCAAACAGGCTGTTCTGGTCCTGAATCTTCTGTTTCCCTATTGAAAACAGTACAACAACGATAAAGCAAATTTAGATGCATTATGTATGCCTTTTTGTTTTTAACAAAGTAGCCTACAGCCGTGTGAAAGTTTGCCGCTTTCAGGGTGCAGCTCMAACTGACAGGTTGAATACAATGTGCCTTTGTTTTTTTGTTTTTTTAAGGGGTAAGGGGGTGGGCTCTAGACCATCCTATTAGCCATTCCAGCTGTGTAATTTCATATTCAATTTTGTTTCCTAAYGCCCACACGATCAGACTGAGCGTTTCAGTGGCCCTAGGAGGAACAGGGAAATATATTATGAAAACGTGTATATATTGGAGTTATATAAATAATAATAAATAAGGGATTTAAAAGTACAATTAAAAAGACTGCATGGGTTTTTAAAAATGTTTCCTGGACCCTTCACCGCTCTAACTCTGCTCACCCCTCTCAAGGCTTTCTTTTTGACTATGCTCATCACCTGTCAAGCATGCGTACAACTCCTGTCTGTGTTTGTCTGTCTGACTAACTAATGGTTCTGTCTTGCAGGTTGAAGGCAGACAAGGAGTTGGTTAAGGATGTCTACACTGCAGCCAAAAGGCTAAAGATGGAACGAGTAAAGCAGGTAGGATCTTACTCTGTTTTCAACTACTGATATGCAATACTGTATGTTTAAATGCTGTCCCAATGTTCAGAGGTTTAAACTTCTCTCCTCTCTGATTGGTCAGATCTGTGGCAACTACCTGCTGTCGAAGATGGAATCCCAGAGTGCCATCTCCTTTCGTAACTTTTCCAGCTTCATGGGAGACGGCCGCATGCTGTCCAAGATCGACATCTACATCCAAGAACACCTGCTGGAGGTCTCTGAGCAGGAGGACTTCCTCAAACTCCCCCGCCTCAAAGTGAGCCTTCCCTGAGCAATGTTCTACTGCAACCTTAACGGGGCAGTGCAGTTAAAAACATGATTTTTCAGGTTGTCATTAATAGTGATGCACCGATATTACAATTTTGGCCGATACCAATATCCRATATTTTCCTTGTAATTTTTTTAATTAAATGACACCGATATAAAAAAAAAAAAAGGGRAAAAAAGTGGCCTTTTAAAGCATTCAAGTACAGTTAAATAGTTAACACGCACACGGACGTAGCAGTCAAAGGCACTGCATCTCAGTGCAAGAGGCGTCACTACAGTCCCTAGTTCAAATCAAGGCTGTATCACATCCGGCCGTGATTGGGAGTCCCATAGAGCGGTACGCAATTGGCCCAGCGTCGTCCGGACCGTCATTGTAAATAAGAATTTGTTCTTAGCTGACTTGCCTTGTTAAATTTAAGGTTACACACACAAAGGGTTATTTTGTTGGCATTTACTACCCCTGAACAAGGCAGTAAACCCACTGTTCCTAGGCCGTCATTGAAAATAAGAATTTGTTCTTAAGCCTAGTTAAATAAATGTTTAAATAAATTACCAGTAAAACATAATCAAACCCTATTTCTTTCACTTACTTGCTGTTTCGTTGTTCAGTCGTTTCATTCTCAACCAGGATTTCTATGGAATGTCGTTTGGGTCTTTGCGTGTCAAAAAAAGATGCCTGTCAAATAACGCGATTTGGCCTGTCAAATAACGCGATTTGGCCTGTCAAATAACGCGATTTGGCCTGTCAAATAACGCGATTTGGCCTGTCAAATAACGCGATTTGGCCAATCAGGACCTGAATATGACTGCACGTCAAATAATAATTTAACGCGCTCATTCATTTTTTATGTAGTTATTACACATTGATTACAAYCACTCATATTTCATATGTCACAACGATTCATCGATACGTATGCTGTGATGCTGGTAAAGTTGTCTTGTGCACCTACAGTGCTGGTCATWAAAAAAAAGCTAGCTAGCTCATGGATGCAAGCAATGTAGTTCTTCCCCTAAAACATGGCAAAACGACATCTGTTTCAGTAGCTATAGTTAGCTAGCTAACTATATAGCTWGGTGTCATCTAAAATAACCCTAATTTATAAGGTCTTATTTTATTAATGTTGGTCGGACCCATCTATGTGAAGCTAGCCACAATGAGGATTAACCACAATAGGGACTTTGCGGTTAGCCTCCAAAATAAAAGTATGGAATGATCCTACTATTTGTATTCATTTGCGTCACTTTCATTTGCATCACTGTCAATGACATTATTATTTTGATGGCAAACTGCAAATTCCACTATTGTGGCTATCTTCACAACCCGGTCCGGTTAAGCCTCACTAGCCAGATGAAGCTAGCTAGCTGCTTATAAAGTTAGCTTTGGGCAACAGAGTTAAGTTGCTGACTAGCTATTTATTTTCATGAACTGAAGTTCAATTTCAGTAGGCAAACATCAAGTGACAACCTAGTTAATACTTACAAGGATTCCTAAWTCATTGCTAAGAATAATGAAAATGATTGCAGTTTCTACTGGTCATTGTTTTCAGGCTGGTTATATTGGTGCTAACTAGGTACCAAGCTAAAGCTAGCTACCCCAGAAGTTGCGGTCGAACAAATGATGCTTTATTACTAATGCGGTATTGTAAACACATCGTTCGTGGCCAGTGTTTGCTTGTTTGCAGACTGTTTTGAACAGCTTTGACAGTGCTGCTGTATCTTTGACACACAAAGACGYTCCATAGCATGTATATCGTGAAGCTAATAGCAGTGACGCTATTTCTGTGTAACTCCGGCAGGGCAACATCTGGGAAAAATAGCGCACTTGGTATTGTGTACCGGTGCTCGACCAGTCGGCGAAAGCCAACATCACCTACGACGGAGAACGGTGGAATGTCAAGGGCAATGAATTCCATTATCTTGGATTTAATGGATTTTGCCTTTGAGTTGTCCCACTGAAATGTTCTTACTCTTTCAAATGACTGCTCGATCTACACAGCAGACATTGTGGGCTAGGTTAGAAATCCTGTGTTGCACGTGTAGCGCAAATGTTACGTGGCGCCATTACGTCATGTACCTACGTTATATAGGTATGCACGTTAGATTTGACATCGGTTTATAACATCGGCGTTAAATTGGAAATCAGGACAATCTGTTTAGCTAATATCGGCCGATTCCTAGTCTTTAATGATATTTCCACTTTGCGGTTGAAATAACTCACTTAAATTGTGAAAATTGTAATCCCCTTTTTGTGTATGAGCTGTTAAAAAAAAGTGGTTTTGGCCCGCCGCATAACGTCAAAAGTCATTCTGATTTATAACTGACCAATGACCGTTCATCTAGCGTATATTACATTTACATTTAAGTCATTTAGCAGACGCTCTTATCCAGAGTATATCCGTCTACACTGCTGCTGGACCCGCCCGGTCATATTGGCATTCCATTCCTCATTGTTGACAGCATGCAGAGTTGGGCGACCAAAGTATTTCCGGAGTTACTTTCTACTTTATCTTGCACCCGGCAGCAACCATTCAAGAAGTAAGTATCTAGACACTTTTAATTTTAGAAAAATAACTGAAGGACATATTTATGAGTGGCATCTTTCGTTTTTAATGTTATTTTGAAGACTGATTCCCGACAATGTTCTACTCTTGATTTGCGCTGTTGAAGATTTTGTCAAGGGGCTTAGGAAAACGATGACTTTTCAAAAATAGGCATATAAGGTCCACATAATGCTTGATTTTGTTGGATAATGTTCCGTTATTTATGTCCAATTAGCTACTTTGGTTAGCGCGTTTGGTAAACAATTCCAAAGTCACAAAGCGCGTTCACTAAAACGTGACGAAATGTCCAAAAGTTCCGTAACAGTCAGTAGAAACATGTCAAACGATGTATTGAATCAATCTTTAGAATGTTGTTAACATACATCTTGAATAACGTTCCAACCGGAGAATTACATTGACTTCAGTTGAGCGATGGAACGGAGCTGCCTCTCACGCGAACGCGCGTGGTCAAAGCGTGGTCACCTCATGGCAGTGGTTACTCATTCCTGTCTCCTTCGGCCCCCCTTCACAGTAGAGTCATCAGACAAAGTTCTATTGACTGTTGACATCTAGTGGGAAGTGAAAACTCATTCATATCTCGCTGTAATTTCAATGGGAGTCTGGTTGAAAATCTACCCGCTTCTCAGGTTTTTGCCTGCCATATGGGTTCTGTTATACTCACAGACATAATTCAAACAGTTTTAGAAACTTCAGAGTGTTTTCTATCCAATACTAATAATAATATGCATATATTAGCAACTATGACTGAGGAGCAGGCCGTTTACTCTGGGCACCTCTGTGCACCTTTCATCCAAGCTACTCATTACTGCCCCTGCAGCCATAAGAAGTTAACCAACTTATCAATATTGGTAAGTTGGATAGCCAAATCATGTTGGCTAATTTCTTCCAATCTTTGTAATTGACTAAATAAAATTTATAAAAATTCTCTCCATTTCTTTCTGCGTACAAGGTACCAAATCCAGACTTAAAGTTGGCAACATTGACGTCACCATTGTCTCTCTCCCCCCTACACATGCAACCATGGCGTCATCCTGGATTCCACCCTCTCCTTCGATCACCACGTCCGACAATGTTCTTCCACCTCCGTAACCTCTCCGGAGTCAGGTCCTCCCTCTCCCGTCCTGGCGCTAAAATCCTCTTTCATGCATTGATCTCCTCCCAACGAGACTACTGTAATTAACTACTCTGAGGCATCAACACAAGCTCCATAAACTCCAAATGGTTCAAAACTATGCAGCTTGATTTCTCACGACACCACCCATGTCAGATTATTATTATTATTATATATATTTTTTTAATTTAGCGAGTAGTGGAATAAACCATGGTCTATAASCAAGTAGGAATTCAATGGGTGGGGGCGACGTGACTATTTGAAGACACATTTGTAGTGTGTGGGGGCTGTGGTCACCAACCAACCTCCTGGAGATCTATTCTACGGTTGATTATCACTCCAACATCACATATCACAACAGATTCCGCCAAACAAGTTAGTCAGAAGCTAAGTGTAATTGTGTGTGTGCAATACTGCAACTCTTCCACTGATTAACGTGTATGTGACCAATAAAATGTGATTTGATTATACCTTATCTGATTGTTTAGCGAACAACCTCTTACTTTCACCATGATCTGTTTTCCTCTCACAGGAACAMCTTCCAGAGCTTGAACACATGTAAAAAGATACTTACATGCTATGATTTCAACTTTCATTATAACCTTGTTTGCGATCTGTTTATGTAAATAACTTACGAGAATTTGAAGAATGACACTTTAATGCTAGTCTCGTTATTTTATTTACTTTCAACAACCGAAAACATTCCAAAATGTGTAATTCATGTGTTTACTCATTAGAAATAATGATATTCTTCAGTCTCATTACAAAGTCTATTTGGCAAAATTATGAAGTAGACTTTGATTATTCGGAAGTATTACTTGTTTGGCCTCAGATGCAGAGTCCTATGGTCTGCCTGTAGATAATCATGGTGTTTGTGCATTGAATAAACGGCAGACAGGGTATAGGCCAGGATGCAATATATTCAAATTTGTATCCCCATGCCCACACAGTTGGACTAAACATTTCAGAGGCTTAGGGAAATAAATTATTWAAAAAATATATTTTTAATTATATTCAATAAATAAACTACAATGATTGGTTAGACATATAGGGATACTTTAAACATGTTCACTATTTACCTAGTCTCTCTAGACAATGTACCAATGCTCCAGCTTAACATGTCTGTAGAAGTTCCAACGTCAGTTGGGACATTCGGAAATTGGAAGCGCGTCGCCGGTAAAGACACTGCCGTATCTGCTTCTTGCCCTAGCTAAACATGAGCACAATTCCTGCCTGCATTTTAAGCCCCACCTACCCAAACGTGTGATTTGTTAAGAGTGTTGATTGTCTGAAGAGGACCCTCCCTGAAAAATAATTATATTAATCCTTTTGAAATGTCAGAAGCCGACATCCTCCCCAGGCCTTGTGTCGTTGCCTAGCTTATGATGCGCCACGGTCTGGAATATACAAGACTAGTCTTTACCTTGCCTAGGAGGCTATCTGATTGCTTTATTGACCGTTGGAGTACAAACGTGGATAAATAATCTCAGTAGAAATTGTTAGCTGTTCCCGCTCTGGATCTCACCCAATATGTACTAATCATTGAACGGTTACATTTCTCGGTTGATGTTCATATCTAAATCGATGGCTTCCGTATTTGATCCTGCCTGAAAATGACCATCTGCAAATGTGGGTGTGACCCAACTGGTTACTTATGGCCTTCAAATACAGTTAGTTGCATTATTACTTTYGTGCTGCAGAATTCACCAGTTACTGGTTTTGATTGAATAGTTTTCTTTGTCTCCAGTTAAGGTAGAACGCATCATAAYCCTAGCTAGGCTATGATGGTTCAATAAGGAGTCATTGTCTTATGATTTGACCCTAGCCATGGTTGATCCTAGCACCTCTTCTGACTGGTTTCCTCTTATCTGTCTCTACAGTTAGAAGTAATGCTGGAAGACAGCTTGAGCCTGCCCAGCAATGGCAAGCTCTACTCCAAGGTGCTTAACTGGGTCCAGCGCAGACTGTGGGAGAATGGCGACCAACTGGATAGACTGATGGAGGAGGTCAGTACCGTAGCTGGAGTCTAGCTTGCACCCATCCGCCCCATATCCCTCCCTCCCCTCCTTTCTGCACTTTCCTCTAACAAGTTGAGGCACTGTTTACAACTCAACGTGGCATGATGTCATTTCACACACTGTGTTAGGACTGTTTGTTTGTTTTTTCGTTCTTTTTTTTAAGTGTTAAGTTATGCAGTACAGTGTACCTGGCCATACTGCAAACTAGAGGTGAGCAGAGACACAGCCGTGCGGCTGTTCGCTCTTTGATATTTATGTTTTAGTGATCAGTTGGTTCCACCCACAGTAGTATGACTTTTGGTCTCTTTCGCATTGAAACAAAGTGAGTGAGCAGGTCTTTGACTCTGTTCTGTCTCACTGATGCCCTTCTCTTTCTGAGCCGGGGTGTGTGCGCATTAAGTGTGCGTTTGCGTGCGTGTGTCAGCGAGCACTCCAGTTCTAATGACTGTTCCTCCCCGTTGATTTCTCTGTCCTCCCAGGTTTATTAACAGCAGCAGGAGACGACTGAAGAGCCAAGACTGAGCCACCAGGGTAATGAGTCAGAGAACGAGAAACAGAGAGAGAAAAAGAGGGAGGAGAGAAGCACCTCCCTCTCTCTACAGCCGGATATACAGCCGGATTGATCATCCGGATATACAAAATGACATGCAGTAGAGTACTCACAGAAACCCATATCCACTGAACAGTACATCTGCTTAGCACATAACCATGATTAACCCAACCACCCCCCCCCCCCGAGACTCGATACACCCCTCATCGTTCACTGATCTAACCCCTTATTTTGGAACCGCATTTAATATGAACCATATTTAATCCAAATCAGTGATTGCACAGTACATTTTAAGAGCTTTGTCCTTTAACGTGGGGAAGAGCAGAATGASGGCCATTTAAACCAACTTTTGAAATGCTTCTCTGCTCAAGCATATTCTACGCATCATCTCCATGCCCACATCATAATCCAATCACTTATTTGAACAGTTTTTTTTTTTACTATAACTTTGTTTGAAAACATCTCTTTTTTTATTTATTTTATGACTACTTGTATGAAATGTTAATGTATGTCAAAGCTTTGCCTTCACCTGCTGTATGAAAGCATACCTCAGTGCCTTTTTTCTAATGTTTTCCTATGCAATTATAATGACCGACTTCATCAGCCAGCCAGGAGCGTGGTTTCTGGTTTCCAAGCAGCCGGTGTGAGGTCATGAGGACAGAAGAAGTTTCCAAATGTTGCGTATTTACCAAACCCAGACTCCTCCTTTTTTAGATCTTATGGCGAGAGGGCAGCACAGAAGCAGAAACTGCTGATTTTGTGCGGCCTCCTACATGTCCTGTAACTACTTCTGTGTGTCTATGTTGATAAAGAAACATTGGCTCCTACCAGTGACAACAGATCAGCCTTCCTCCCCCACTGTCCTCCTTCCTCCCTCCCTTTCGTGTTGCCCGGGATGCTGCTGTGTTGCCATGGAGACAGGCTGCCACATGGGTGATGTCGCTGTGTGTCTTGCAGGTGCAAACGTTGTACTACTCAGCCGACCACAAGCTGCTCGATGGCGCACTCGWCATTGAGGAACATGGGATGTTTGGGGTTGGTGCGGAGGAGGACCACATGCAGTTTGTTCAGGTACACAACCCACCCYTACCTGGCCCTTTCCTGGGCCTACCCGAGTGTCGCTTGGCCCAACCTGGTTTTTATCCCACCGTATGTAGCCTGGCAACAAGGCAAACAATTMGTTTGTAGAACCTGGGGATACTACAGACCTGCTTGCGTAGCTCATGTTGCATGTTAGACTGGTTCTCAGATCATAGTCTTTTGGAGATTGGGTAGTGATTACTACCTTTTTTGTGTGTTTTGTCTCAGTATGTAGCTGCTTCTGCATTTGTAAAAGTCTTCCCATTGTCTGTGCTGTCTTTCAGCTTGTTCAGATGATTTAAAATGGGTTGTAGGCTGCTTTGAAACATTTCAGGGGGACTGGCACTGCTAAAAGAATGTGCTTGGATGTATTTCTATGCAGGTTTAAACCCAGGTTTAGTCAATTTTCAGGCCAGATTGTGGAGTGTGCGCTCTGCAGCCAGCTGGTGTATTAGCCAGTGGTGRGATGATGTGGCTGTTACCTCTGGCTGGGCTTCTGTAGCTGCTTTCTGCTCTTGCAGAAGAAGCCCCCTCGTGAGAACAGCAACACCCAGAGACAGCCGAGCTCCGCCACCTCCGGCAGCTCCTCACCCTCCGGCTTGGCCTTCAACACACCCAAACCCTGCAGGAGAGAGTGGAAGTACATCGCCTCCGAGAAGTCCACCAGTAAGTGAATGTGTCGAAGAATGTTTGAAGCCTTCGGTGTCAAGGAGTGGGTGTATAGCATAATAATGTGTATGAATATCCTAATGTTTAACCTCTACGGATCCCGGATCCGGGATCATCCTCATCAAAAAAGCTGACTAGCATAGCCTAGCCTAGCGCCACAGGGATATCATATAATATAATTTCATGAAATCACAAGTCCAATACAGCAAATGAAAGATGAACATCTTGTGAATCCAGCCAACATTTCAGATTTTTTCAAATGTTTTACAGCGAAAACACAATATATATTTATGTTAGCTCACCACTATAGCCAAACACACAACTCAATTTTTTCACCGCAAACATAGCTTTCACAAAACCCACAAATAGAGATAAAATTAATCACTAACCTTTGAACAACTTCWTCAGATGACAGTCTTATGACATCATGTTATACAATACATTTATGTTTTGTTCGAAAATGTGCATATTTATAGCTACAAATCCTGGTTTTACATTGGTGCCATGATCATAAATGGCACCAAAACAGCCAGAATAATTACAGAGAGCAACGTGAAATACATAAATACTCATCATAAAACAATTATGAAAGATACATGTTGTACAGCAAATGAAAGATAAACATCTTGTGAATCCAGCCAATATTTCTGATTTTTTTTAAAGTGTTTTACAGCGAAAACAACATATATTTATGTTAGCTCACCACAATAGCCAAACATACAACGCCATTTTTTCACCGCAAACATAGCTTTCACAAAACCCACAAATAGAGATAAAATTAATCACTAACCTTTGAACAACTTCATCAGATGACAGTCTTATGACATCATGTTATGCAATACATGTATGTTTTGTTCGAAAATGTGCATATTTATAGCTACAAATCTGGGTTTTACAACGCAGCCATGGTCACAAATAACACCAAATTGTCCGGAGAAATTTTACACAGCGACGTAATCTAACCAAAAAACTCATCATAAACTTTGCTGAAAAATACATGTTGTACAGCAAATGAAAGATACACTTGTTCTTAATGCAACTGCTGTGTTAGATTTTTAAAAAAAAATAACTTTAGTGCACAGCATGCAATAATCTGAGACAGCGCCCAGCCATTCTCCGCCATGTTGGAGCCAACATATTCCACAAAAATACGAAATAACATAAATATTCTCTTACCTTTGATGATCTTCCATCAGAATGCAGTGCAAGGAGTCCTAGTTC
Source organism: Salvelinus sp. IW2-2015 (assembly GCF_002910315.2). Taxonomy (NCBI): domain Eukaryota; kingdom Metazoa; phylum Chordata; class Actinopteri; order Salmoniformes; family Salmonidae; genus Salvelinus; species Salvelinus sp. IW2-2015. The sequence goes on along the minus strand of NC_036853.1, from coordinate 36,811,303 downwards.
CACAATAAATYGTTGTTTTGTTTTAGAATGTCCATTTCTTCTGTCGAATTAGCAACTTTGGCTAGCATGGTGGAGCACACATGTCCATGAATGTTTGGCGCATGGAACGAAAAATTCAAAAAGTCGAAGAAACTGGTCAAACTCAGTTGAAAATCCATCTTTATGATGTTTTTCTCATATGTATCCAATAACGTCCAAGATGGAGCATTTCGTCGTGTCTACCTAACGCATTGCAGAAAATAATATGGTGCTCCCAAGTGCGCAGCAAAATACTGCCAATATGGCGGACCTGTCACTCCAAAAGCTCTCATTCGGTCTCACATCAAGCTAGACACCCCATTCAACCTTCTACTGCCTGTTGACATCTAGTGGAAGGCGTATGAAGTGCATACAGATCCATAAATATAAGGCAATTGAATAGGCAAGGCCTATTTTCWGAATTTTCACTTCCTGCCAAATGAGTTTTGTTTTACTCACAGATATAATTCAAACAGTTTTAGAAACTTGTTTTTTAGAAACAGTTTTAGAAACTAGTGTTTTCTATCCAATAGTAATAATAATATGCATATCGTATGATCTAGAACAGAGTACGAGGCCGTTTAATTTGGGCACGATTTTTTCCCAAAGTCGAAATGGCGCCGCCTATTTCCAAGAGGTTTTAAGATAATAACATTTTAAGTGTTTTATTTAGTTATTACCATCACCTCCCTCCCTCCTTCTCCCCTCTCTCTTCCAGACAACACCTACCTGTGTCTGGCAGTACTGGACGGGGTGTTGTGCGTGATCTTCCTGCATGGCCGCAACTCTCCCCAGAGTTCTCCCTCTGCCACACCATGTCTGATGAAGAGCCTGAGCTTTGAGGCTCTGTCTGAGGAGCTGGAGGAACACCCGCTGACCTCCATGCACTACGCACGCTCTGGCCTGGGCACTGCCACCCTGCACGGCAGGCTCATCGCTGCAGGTATGCAGAGTTAACCAGCCAATGGGCCTCTATCTGGAGTCTGGCACTGACAGGTCTCAAGCCTCAGATCGTCCAAATCAACCCTGTCCTGTTACTGACCTGGTATCCTCTGTGTATGTTCCCTCCAGGAGGGTATAACCGGGAGGAGTGCCTGAGGACTGTGGAGTGTTACGACCCCAAAGAGGACCGCTGGACCTTCACTGCGCCCATGCGGACTGCCAGGGCTCGCTTCCAGATGGCCGTGCTCATGGTACAACACACCCCTGTCCTTTGAACCCGCATTTCATATGATTGACAGGTGCCTGTCTGACCCGGACTGATCAAGAGTTTTCTGACTTAAACCTGCCTCTGTTTTCCTCTGATCTCTTAGGGTCAGCTGTATGTGATGGGTGGCTCCAACGGTCACTCAGACGAGCTGAGCTGTGGGGAGACCTACGATCCGCACACTGACACGTGGGCTCAGGTGGCAGAGCTCCGGACCAATCGCTGCAACGCAGGTGTCTGCTCGTTGAACAATAAGCTGTTTGTGGTGGGAGGGTCAGACCCCTGTGGGCAGAAAGGACTGAAGAACTGTGATGCTTTTGACCCTGTGACCAAGACCTGGAACAACTGTGCCCCTCTCAACATCAGTACGTACCAATACTACACATACACTTCCCTACGTATTTATTTTAATTTGGCTTTATACTCCAGCATTTGATTTGAGATCAAATGTTTTATATGAGGCGACAGTACAGAATGTCACGATTATTTAAAGGTTTTTCCACATTAATGTAGAAGTGTTCAGAAACATTCTGTTCTTATTTACAATAAAAGTGACTCAAAAATTACAAATGATTTACCATTCATTGGGCACAACATAATCTGAAACACAACCAAAACAAACTAAAAATAAACCCAACAAGTTTGAAGACTCACAATCTTAGGCATTGCATGCTAGGTAAATGGGACCAAATACTAAACTTTTGACTGAATTGAATACACAAAGTACATTTGTCAAAGTACTTGACACCTTGAAATGGGCGGACTAGATGCATAAAGTGCATTTCTAAACGGTAAAACAGATGTATGAAAATACCCTCAAGTAAAAGGCTAAATTCTTTACTGTCACCTCATATAAAACATTTGATATCAAATCCCAAATGCTGGAGTATAAAGCAAAATTAAATTAAAAGCAAATACGATTGTACTATACACACATGCTGTACCAATATCACACACACTGAGCAAAAAGGGTTCCAGATTATACCAAAAAGGTGTTCTTTGATCTGTCACAGGACTGGATGCTTTAGTAATGGTGCTTATGTACAGTGCATTCAGAAGGTGTTCAGACCACTTGAATTTTTCCACATTGTTAGGTTACAGCCTTATTTTGAAATGGATGAAATTGTTTTTTTCCCATCTATCTACACACAATACCCCATAATGACAAAACAAAAACAGGTTTAGACATTTTTGCAAATTTAAAGAAAAACTGAAATATCACAAGTATTCAGACCCTTTACTCAGTACTTTTGTTGAAGCACCGTTGGCAGCGATTACAGCCTCAAGTCTTCTTGGGTATGATGCTTGACACCTGTATTTGGGGAGTTTCACCTATTCTTCTCTGTAGATCCTCTCAAGCTCTKTCAGGTTGGATGGGTAGCGTCGCTGCACAGCTATTTTCAGGTCTCTCCAGAGATGTTCGATCGGGTTCAAGTCCGGGCTCTGGCTGGGCCACTCAAGAACATTGAGACTTGTCCAGAAGCCACTCCTACGTTGTCTTGGCTGTGTGCTTAGGGTCRTGGTCCTGTTGGAAGGTTACCCTTGGCCCCAGTCTGAGGTCCTGASCGCACTGGAGCAGGTTTTCATCAAGGATCTCTGTCCTTTGCTCTGTTCATCTTTCGCTTAACCCTGACTAGTCTCCCAGTCCTTGCCGTTGGAAAAACATCCCCACAGCATAATGCTGCCACCACCATGCTTAACCTTAGGGATGGTGCCAGGTTTCCTTCAGACGTGACGCTTGGTATTCAGGCCAGAGTTCAATCTTGGTTTCATCAGACCAGAGAATCTTGTTTCTCATGGTCAGAGTCCTATTAGATGCCTTTTGGCAAACTCCAAGTGGACCGCCATGTTCCTTCTACTGAGGAGTGGCTTCCGTCTGGCCACTCAACCATGAAAGCCTGATGGTGAAGTGCTGCAGAGATGGTTGTCCTTCTGGAAGGTTCTCCCATCTCCACAGAGGAACTCTGGAACTCTGTCAGAGTGACCATCGGGTTCTTGGTCACCTCCCTGACCAAAGCCCTTCTCCCCTGTTTGCTTGGTTTGGCCGCGCGGCCAGCTCTAGGAAGAGTCTTGGCGGTTCCAAACTACTCCCATTTCAGAATGATGGATGCCACTGTTCTTGGGGACCTTCAATGTTGCAGAAATGTTTTGATACCCTTCCCCAGATCTATGCCTCAACACAATCCTGTCTCGGAGCTCTAGGGACAAATCCTTCGACCTCATGGCTTGGTTTTTGCTCTGACATGCACTGTCAACTGTGGGATCTTATAGACAGGTGTGTTCGTTTCCAAATCATGTAAAAATGAACCACATGTAGACTACAATCAAGTTGTAGAAACATCTTAAGGATGATCAATGGAAACAGWATGCACCTGAGCTCAATTTCGAGTCTCATAGCAAAGGGTTTGAATACTTATGTAAATGAAGTATTTGTTTTTTATACATTTGTAAAAAACTGTTTTTGCTTTGTCATTATGGGGAATTGTGTGTAAATTGCTGAGTGAAATAATGTATTTAATCCATTTTAGAATAAGGATGTAATGTAACAAAATGTGGAAAAAGGGAAGGGGGCAGAATGCTTTCAGTACCAGTCAAAATTTGAGACCTTCTCATTCAAGGGTTTTTCTTCATTTGTACTATTTTCTGCATTGTAGAATAATAGTGAAGACATCAAAACTATGAAATGACACATGGAATCATGTAGTAACCAAAAAAGTGTTAAACAAATCAAAATATATTTGAGATTCTTCAAAGTAACCACCCTTTGCCTTGATGACAGCTTTGCACACTCTTGGCATTCTCTCATCCAGCTTCACCTGGAATGCTTTTCCAACAGTCTTGAAGGAGTTCCCACATTATACTGAACACTTGTTGGCTGCTTTTCCTTCACTCTGTGGTCCAACTCATCCAAAACCATTTCAATTGAATCRAGGTCGGGTGATTGTGGAGGCCAGGYCWTCTGATGCAGCACTCAATTATTTAGTTAATCCATTTTAGAATAAGGCTGTAATGTAACAAAATGTGGATAAAGTCGAGGGGTTTGAATACTTTCCGATTTCGTTGTATCGCATATACTGTATTCGTGAAGAACTGGAATAGCTTTGAGTTCTGTGAATGTGAAAAGTGGGTAATGTGCAGTGTTAACTCTGTCTGTGTTCTCCTAGAGAGGCACCAGGCTGCGGTATGTGAGCTGGATGGCTTCATGTACGTGATTGGAGGTGCTGAGTCGTGGAACTGCTTGAACACAGTGGAGCGCTACAACCCTGAGAATAACACCTGGACCCTAATCGCCCCCATGAACGTAGCTCGCAGGGGGGCTGGGGTGGCCGTCTACGATGGTAAGAGACTACTCCATAGAAATKAAGTATTCAAATTCTATGTTCTGCTCTAAACGGGGGTGGGCTCGAGACGATTACCATGTATAGGGTACTCAGTTCACAGGGTGGGAATGCAGGTTGCAAACTTGGAATTTACTCAGATAAAATCTGATTTGTGCTGACCCTTTGCTCTCCTTTCTCTGCTCACTCTCATCTCCTTCTCTTCCCCTCTCTAGGGAAGCTCTTAGTGGTTGGTGGGTTTGATGGCTCCCATGCACTGCGCTGCGTAGAGGTGTATGACCCAGTCCGTAACGCATGGAAGATGCTTGGTAGCATGACCGTGGCACGGAGCAATGCGGGTGTGGCCGCGCTGGGTGACGTCATCTGCGCCGTGGGCGGCTTCGACGGAAACAACTTCCTGAACACGCTCGAGGTGTACGACCCTGAGACGGACGAGTGGAGCGACTGCGCCGAGGCCCTCTCCTCTTCCGCCTGAGGGTCAGGGGTTATGGGGGGGGGTCATTTTGGGGGGTTGCCTAAAGCAACATCAAGCCTTTTAWTTTTCGTGCTGTATATATTTAGATKTCTTTTTTTCTTTTTTGTATTAATAATGCCAACATTTTAATACATTTTTAGTGCAATTGAGTTTTTCTTTGAAAGTTTTCTATTGTTTTCTGGGGGTTTACAGAGAAACACCTACTGTTTTGGTCACCAAGACTACCTTGGACTTACTGGTGTGTTCAGAATAGGTGACGGTACTGGAAAACTTTGAGTTGACTTGYTTTAGGAAAGTGATTCTGAATATCTTTTGTCATTTTGAACTGTCATTTTAGCTCACACATATTTAAATATCTGCAATTTTGAAGCCTTATTCAAAGAAAGAAGGTAACTCCCATGGCGTTTTTGTGTAGTTTAAACTGAAGCTGGATTGCTTGACAAATCTTTAATGCCTTTTTATATTTTTATACACTGCTGATTTACCAATAGAGGAAGTAGTGGWCGCACATGTCTATTGAGTCATGAAACGAAACCAGTGCCAGTTTAGTAACGCGTAACACACTCGCACACACACGCTAACCAACTCTTTTGYTGCTGCATTTTGACTAATTTACTATTATGGAGATGCTGTTTTGTTGTGTTGAGCGTTTTAAAAGGGGTTCAGATATTTGGCTTTAATTTTGAGTTTAGATTGATTCAATTGGAAAGTGCTGCATCACATTTGTAACAAGCTGATATTTCTTAACTAATAAACCATTTCAACMTCTTTTAGTTTTCCAGTTCAATACAGTACTAGAACTAATAGTCAGGTTTGACTGGTTTGTTAAAGTGGAGTGACTTTCACTGTCTTTGAGGTAGCATTGGGAAATTTCCACCTTGGGGTTCTAATGAAATAACCTGCCTTATACACATTCTATAAACCTTCCACCAATTGGATGTTGCAAGTCACTATTTTTTCCACCAGGACACAATTACTGTCCTCAAATATAGCATTTATCTCTCTTCTCTCTACACGAGCAGAAATGTATGGCAGCATGGTCTATGCAGCCAAATTCTGACCCTTTGCCTAATCTGATTGGTCAATAGACCAATTTGTGGAAAGATATCAGAATTGGGCTGCGCAGCCATAGCTCCTCTACCAGTTAGTTTCCACTGGGACCAGATTATCTACCTCACTAATGGCTGAATTCAATCCGTATTGCGGAAGAACCGCATAAAAAAATTAAGGTAATTTCCGATTGAGCYGACATGTTTAGCRTGAATGCAGTCTCCGCGACCGTGGGAACAATGCCTTTTAATTGTCAATTGYGCTATAAAGCTACGGCTTGAATAGAGCCCTAAATCCTTTCTCTGTTCCCATTAGGGTGTAATTTGAAGGATTATACACTAAACGTAGTTTGCCTGCAGAGGAGGGAGGGAAGGATAGAGGGACCCAGTCAGTCTGGGTCACATGATCTCTAAAGGTGGGTGAATGGCGCAACACCTGAGCTGTAGCTGCAATCCCTTGAACGACCCTGTCCTTGGACATTGGCTACCTTACCTAACACCTGTCTGTCAAAGACCACTAATCCCTCCCCCTCTACGTTCTGTCAAATCACAAAATAGCCTCCTGTAATCTGTGACGAGTGACGGTGTACCTGTCAATCACGTCGCAACCTGGCTGAGGGAAGTAGGCCACAAGGTTCGAGGGTAGCACTTCACTTTCTGCTGAGCGGTCATGGCTTTTGGCCAGGCCATGTCAAACAATTACCTACCCATAGAAATATAATTATACTTATATGGAATTATAATTGTCTCATCTACTCTAAAAATGAAAAGTCAGAACTTTGTTTCATTGTTTCACTGAATCAGACATAATGTCGGAGACAGAAAATATAAACCGCCTAGGGTCCCATAGGGACATGAGCTTTAGCCAGGATCAGGGTCACATGCATTGTAAAAGGGAGGTTAGGAAATGAAACATGTTCTGTGACAAATGTTTCACTAACTGTAAGATTAGTCCAATCTTCTAATCTACGCATAGATTCTATCAGATCAAGCGTTAACTGGTGATAGCCGACACCTAGCCACTCTTGTGTAGGCTATATAGAAATATTGAAAATCATTCAACCATAAGTCTAAACTGGAGGGGGTACTACTAAGCTGTATGGAGTTGTTTTAAGGTCATACCAAGGATAATTTTGCTATTTGATTTGGAATTTTAAGACCCCTTGAAGTATCGAAAAAATWATATGAATAAATTATTTGATGAATTTTTGGCTTTACTGCTATTAGCTCATGCAAACACATTGAATAACAGATTCACTACATGGAACAACATACATGTTTGTGAGAGTTTCACCTTTACACAGAGCGGTGTGTGTGTGTGTGTAGTCCAAACTGTTTGGACGTTACAGACAGAAGTTGTCTGAAGTCGGTACAGCCGATCTGCCAAGTCCCAAGAAGCTTGTGGGGGTCGTAGAGCAAAACAGAACGCCATTGTGTTCATGAGAGTTTTGTCTGGGGTCAAATAGTTTGTAGACTAAACCGTTCGAACGCTACAGATGGTTTTGTGAGAAGACCGATTTTCGGAATGTGTCAAGGTCAGACAAACTGGACTCTAGCTCTGTCACCTTTCACATTAGATGCATATATTTGTTATATATTAACAATTCATCTCACTCYTGCTCTCTGGGATATATGGAGAGGATAGCGGGGATGTGTGATGTAATTGTACACTTTAAATGTGTTTACATAGATGACAATTGTCTCTTTTTATAATGAGGCAGACCACCACGGCTGGCTTGTATTAATGCATGAACTGTCACATTGGTACTGTACAAACTTCGACAAACGGTACACACGGTCAAATATACATATGCATGGACATAGTCACATAAACCACAGACACTACTGTCTATCCATACACTCACTACAGACCAGTGTCAACTTGAACGTTTCTATACTGTCCAGCAAAGGCTGTGGTTCTGTCCCAAATGGCACTCTATTCCCCATCTAGAACCCTATGGGGTTCAGCTGCCTCAGCAACCATAGAACACATCACCTGCTCAATAACAAAGGTTGAGCTAAGCTTTCAAAAACTTTCGATGAGCTGTCACAACTGTTCATTGGAACAGACACCGCTATTTCTGTACTCGTGAGTTCTGTACTTTATTTCTGTATTCAGCAGAGCCGCTAATGTGTCAACACGACTTCTAATGAAACTCCACTCTGACACCATTGCCTGGTCTCCAGTGAGCATTATAAACTCATCTACCGAGGAGCCCTAATGTTTTAGAGATGTTAATAGYTCTTTCTGTGGAAATGAATCAGCCAAGACCCCTGTGTTTTTAGTTTTAATCAACCTTTGTCAGACTCCAAACTGTAATAATCATAAATTGTGTCAATGTTATGAAACAGCATAATAATGATTCAGCTATTGTTCAGTGATCTTTTCCGATCATTGGAGTGCTGTTTACTAGAGGCCGACCAATCTTTTTTTTTTTTGTGGTCCGATTCCAATTTTGGGGGGAGAASACTTGCCAATACCTATACATCTGCCGATATACAACATTTTTCAAAACTGAGTTCTCATAAATCAATATCCAAAAGAGCAATATTGTCAATGTTTCAAATTTTTTGTTCTTACATTGTGACAATAATGACATGAGATCTGCCGCAAGTGTTCAGATAAGCATGAATAACGGTGAAATAAATCGGACGATATCGATATATCGGTAAAATGGCAATAGCAGCCAATAATATCGGTGAAACTATATATCGTTCGGGCTCTAATTATAATATATTAATTGGTTGTTCACGTCTCGTCACGGTAATTAGGCTTCTCCAAGCTCTGATGCTGCCGATGGTCATTAGTAGCCTACCAAACTTTGCTAACTGCCTGGTACTCAGCACTCTATTGTCCCTCTAAATCACTCTGACATCAATGCAAATGTATTCAAAAATCAAATCAAATACTTCATGAGAGCCTGTGAGTTCMTGTTGCACAACATTTCAAATCAAATGTTATTGGTCACATAAACTGTTAAGCAGATGTTATTGCTGGTGTAGCGAAATGCTTGCGCGAGATGCTTGCGTAGGCTATTGAATTGCACAAGAAAACAGAGGGAGGCTATTTYGATTTGTTTAACACTTTTTTGGTTACTACATGATTCCATATGTGTTATTTCATAGTTTTGATGTGTTCACTATTATTCTACAATGTAGAAAATAGTACAAATAAAGAAAAACCCTTGAATGAGTAGGTGTGTCCAAACTTTTGACTAGTACTGTATAATATTTAGTATAGGTAAAGACAAGATTAAATCAAGAACAGTCTGATGGGTGACAATATTAGCTTATCACTTGTGAATGATATATTATCACTTGTGAATGATGCCCAGCATAAGAGACAATGCCTTTTTTTGCACACCTCATGTAGCCCATAGCCCTATAGGTTTCTATCACTAAAGTGGCCAAATAACTTCTTAAAATTAAGCACATTAATCCGCTTTACAAGGGGTGTAGAGCCTAAGTGGCATACATAAGCAACGCGCGAGTTTCAAGTTTGGGCAAGATAATTTTCACCATAAAAATGTACCTTTATAATAAAAGCATTACATCCATAATTGCATTTGCGGTCACTTTTGATTGGAATTGGAACATTCAGGCTTATAGCCTACTACCATGTGTGCATTGCTGCGCTTATAATGTGAAGAAATAGCCTAATAGTTTATCAACATGTTAAGCTAAAGGTTCTGAACTGTTGCGTCAGGCTCATTGCATAAAAAAGTTTTTTTGATGCTAGTGGTTGTATTAATTTGGGATCTATCGCATCCCACAACTGTCCCAGACTATGTTTGGAATATTTATTTCTCGCACAGAATAGAATAGGTCGACCTTTGTATTGTGGGGGATAGTAGATTGACATAGGCGAGTGCTTTTGCTGTTTGTTAGGCCTACTCATTTTGTTGGCTGATGATATCTTCATATGCACCTCTGAATTGGATAAGGATGCATGCAGTTGTGTCCCCGATGTGTCTGTTTTCACTTGTAGCCTGTGAGAAAGACCCAATCACATGATGGAGCGCGCAGCACTCAGGGAGAAGGGCACATCGGCCACTGGCTGCAAAAGGCCTGTATTTCTTTAGGGTGCATTACGGCCACACAAAGGGGATGCCGGCATGAAATTCTAGGCATTATCAAGTGCTTCTCAAATTGTGAATGTGTGACTGATGTAGTGTGTACAGCCTGCGCAAAAACAAAGCAGAGCTCATGCCCTTCAAGATACTTTTTTCAAATCATCATTAGTCTCTCATCATGCAGCCTTACAATGTATTAAAAATCTWAACATTTTGCCCAACGTTTGTATAACAACTAAAGTTACATTAATAACTCTAAATTAAGCATATAGGAATACCTATTACATTGTTAACCACTCAACACAGAATAGCAGCTTGTGCGCATTGCCTCAAGTTGTTTGGAGAAAATATCCTTTCTATTTTATTCAGCTTTGTTCAATTGTATTCTTCATACTATAAAATAATGACATGGATTTCTAAGCAAATCTTGTCTGCTAAATGAACTAGTGTAACCCACAGCCATATGGCATAGCCAGATCAGGACCTAACAAATGGACAAATCAGAGTATGCTATTCTGTTCTTCTGAAATAGACTACATTTTCTTCATATCATGCTTYTTTAGACCTGTCTAAAATAAATAATGGATTTATTGTGAAGGTGTAGGCTATATTACATGSATTTATTAGACTTTTTAAAATGTTCCAAAGGTCAGCATCAGTGGCTTGTAGGCTACAGTATGTGTGGAAGACAGGAGATGCTAAATGTGTTTGTTATTTATTTTTATTTATTTCACCTTTATTTAACCAGATAGGCCAGTTAAGAACAAGTTCTCATTTACAACTGCGACCTGGCCAAGAAAAGGAAAGCAGTGCGACAAAAACAACAACACAGAGTTACACATGGGATAAACAAACGTACAGTCAATAACACAATAGAAAACTCTATATACAGTGTGTGCAAATGTAGTAAGATTTGGGAGGTAAGGCAATAAATAGGCCATAGTGGTGTAATAATTACAATTTAACATTAACACTAGAGTGATAGATGTGCAGATGATGATGTGCAAGTAGAGATACTGGCGTGCAAAAGAGCAACAAAAAAAAACAATATGGGGATGAGGTAGTTGGGTGGGCTATTTACAGATGGGCTGTGTACAGGTGCAGTGATCGGTAAGCTGCTCTAACAGCTGATGCTTATAGTTAGTGAGGGAGATATGTCTCCAGCTTCAGTGACTTTTGCAATTCATTCGTCATTGGCAGCAGAGAACTGGAAGGAAAGGTGGCGAAAGGAGGTGTTGGCTTTGGGGATGACCAGTGAAATATACCTGCTGGAGCGTGTGCTACGGGTGGGTGTTGCTATGGTGATCAGTGAGCTGAGATAAGGCGGGGCTTTACCTAGCAAAGACTTATAGATGACCTGGAGCCAGTGGTTTTGGCGAAGGATATGTAGCGAGGGCCAGGCAACGAGAGCATACAGGTCGCAGTGCTGGGTAGTATATGGAGCTTTAGTGACAAAACGGATGGCACTGTGATGGACTACATCCAATTTGCTGAGTAGAGTGTTGGAGGCTATTTTGTAAATGACATCGCTGAAGTCGAGGATCGGTGGGATGATCAGTTTTACTACGGTATGTTTGGCAGCATGAGTGAAGGAGGCTTTGTTGCGAAATAGGAAGCCGATTCTAGATTTAATATTGGAATGGAGATGCTTAATGTGAGTCTGGAAGGAGAGCTAACAGTCTAACCAGACACCTAGGTATTTGTAGTTGTCCACATATTCTAAGTCAGAACTGTCCAGAGTAGTGATGCTAGTCGGGCAGGCAGGTGCGGGCAGCGATCGGTTGAAGAGCATGCATTTAGTTTTACTAGCATTTAACCTTTTCACACATACCACCACACGGGTGTGATCATTCTACAGTGGTCCCTGTAGCATACGATCAAACCGGTGTGATTAGAACACTTACTTAGAATGTCCAGTTTCGGTATGAAGCAACAATCAGCATTTGAGCTGGTCACACAGTTTTTTTAGAAACATTTTGCACTAACACAGTCCTTACAAAGTTATGTCCAGAATGTGAGCAGTTTATTTTTGGATGCAATGTTCAAACATTCACAGAAGTAGCTACAGCATAACACAATCATCCAAACCAGAAAAATGTAGGCTACATTTGTCCAAGCGCTAATTGAGGAAAGATTGGCATAACACAAGAGGTCATATTTTTATAACTCTCGGCTGACAGAAACTACAATATGAATGAATTACTATTTACAATTAATCACATCACGGGTGAGCTCACCATTCATCGAAATAACTGAGTAAAACACTTTCTAGAAATTGAAAGAAATCGAGAATGGGTAGTTTCTGTGTGCTGCCATGCTTTTTTTTTCGCATCAACCAAAAGATAATAAGAGACAAACTAGATTGGTCTGTTTATAGTATGCATGTTGAAGGGGGTGTCGTCTACGATCATCCACTCCCTTCATTCACTTTCTGAAGTTTATCTGAAAGATGATGAACCATTCCTTCACCTCATTATAACATCTTTGGTCTGACAGACGTTTAGTGACACACAGAATGCATTGTATAATGTTCACACAAACATGGCTCCACACATAGCTGGCAAATAGCTAGCTCATTGTAATGAGTACAACCTTCAAAAAAAGTATTTTACACACATCATAGGTGTCCATATATGCATAAATCGGGAATGCATTGTTTGTCACCAGTAATTGAAAACATGAACAAAACTGTAAATACATTATGCTCCATACATACTGTACATACAGTTGAAGTCTGAAATGTACATACATCGTAGCCAATACATTTAAACTCAGTTTTTTCACCATTCCTGACATTTAATCCTACTAAAAATTCCCTGTCTTAGGTCAGTTAGGACACCACTTTATTTTAAGAATGGGAAATGTCAGAATAATAGTAGAGCAAATTATTTATTTCGGCTTTTATTTCTTTCATCACATTCTCAGTGGGTCAGAAGTTTACATTCACTCAATTAGTATTTGGTAGCATTGCCTTTAAATTGTTTAACTTGGGTCAAACGTTTTGGGTAGCCTTCCACAAGCTTTCCACAATAAATTGGGTGAATTTTGGCCCATTCCTCCTACAGAGCTGGTGTAACTGAGTCAGGTTGCAGCCTCCTTGCTCACACACGCTTTTTCAGTTCTGCCCACACATTTTCTTTAGGATTGAGGTCGGGGCTTTGTGATGGCCACTCCAATACCTTGACTTTGTTGTCCTTAAGCCATTTTGCCACAACTTTGGAAGTATGCTTGGGTCATTGTCCATTTGGAAGACCCATTTGCGACCAAGCTTTAACTTCCTGACTGATGTCTTGAGAATGTTGCTTCAATATATCCACATAATTTTCCTTTCCTCATGATGCCATCTATTTTGTGAAGTGCACCAGTCCCTCCTGCAGCAAAGCAACCCCACACATGATGCTGCCACCCCCATGCTTCACAGTTGGGATGGTGTTCTTCGGCTTGCAAGCAACCCCCTTTTTCCTCCAAACATAACGATGGTCATTATGGCCAAACAGTTCTATTTTTGTTTCATCAGACCAAGATCTTGTCCCCATGTGCAGTTGCAAACCGTAGTCTGGCTTTTTTTTATGGCGGTTTTGGAGCAGTGGCTTCTTCCTTGCTGAGCGGCTTTCAGGTTATGTCGATATAGGACTCGTTTTACTGTGGATATAGATACTTTTGTACCTGTTTCCTCCAGCATCATCACAAGGTCCTTTGCTGTTGTTCTGGGATTGATTTGCACTTTTCTCACTAAAGTACGTTCATGTCTAGGAGACCGAACGTTTCTCCTACCTGAGCGGTATGATGGCTGTGTGTCCCATGTGTTTTTATACTTGCGTACTATTGTTTGTACAGATGAATGTGGTACCTTCAGCGCTTGGTTATTTCACCCAAGGATGAATCAGACTTGTGGAGGTCTACAATTGTTTTCTGAGGTCTTGGCTGATTTCTTTTGATTTTCCCATGATGTCAAGCAAAGAGGCACTGAGTTTGAAGGTAGGCCTTGAAATACATCCACAGGTACACCTCCAATTGACTCAAATGATGTCAATTAGCCGATCAGAAGCTTCTAAAATCATGACATCATTTTCTGGAATTCTCCAAGCTGTTTAAAGGCTCAGTCAACTTCGTGAATGTAATCTTCTGACCCACTGGAATTGTGATACAGTGAATTATAAGTGAAATAATCTGTCTGTAAACAATTGTTGGAAAAATGACTTGTGTTATGCACAAAGTAGATGTCCTAACCGACTTKCCAAAACTATAGTTTGTTCACAAGAAATTTGTGGAGTGGTTGAAATACGAGTTTTAATGACTCCAACCTAAGTGTATGTAAACATCCGACTTCAACTGTACATATATTACTGTATGCGCCTACAGTAGAAATGACAACACGATATACAGAAAATAAGGAACTTACTTTGATAGGAACGCACACATGTCCAAAGTTATTATGTGTAAGGAAAACAACAAGGAAGGCAACGCGAGCGCCAGCAAGAAAAATGTCAATTTCTTGCAAATATATGCATACTTGATCTGCGCAAACATGAGTGAAGTGTGGCGGGCTCTCCTCGAAGAGAGAAGTTTATCCGGCTCAGTAAAGCCTCAAACATTAATTGTCCGCAACACAGAAATGGGCTACTTCTATGTGAATTAATGAGGCGGAACATACCTCAATTCAAACTGTTGTTAGAAAATAATTTTAAATTGACAAGTTGAAACATAGCCTATAGATAATTAGCAGGCAGCGCGTGTTAACTGTCCTGTTGYGTAATAATCACATTTTRGAACARTGAGTGCATTCTGACATCACGTGCATAAACAACTCACGCTGGGGCGACCATTAGAGATATTTGGAACTCACATGTGAAAAGGTTAAGAGCAGTTGGAGGCCAGGGAAGGAGTGTTGTATGGCATTGAAGCTCGTTTTGGAGGTTTATTTACATAGTGTCCAAAGAAGGGCCAGATGTATACAGAATGGTGTCATCTGCGTAGAGGTGGATCAGAGAATTGCCAGCAGCAAGAGCAACATCATTGATATATACATAGAAAAGAGTTTGCCCGAGAATTGAACCCTGTGGCACCCCCATAGAGACCGCCAGAGGTCCGGACAACAGGCCCTCAGATTTGGCATACTGAGAAACCAAGGCTATTGAGTCTACGACTTCCAGCAGTAACCTCATTTTTGAACAAGTAAAGTTTTAAAAAAGGGAACATTTGTCTTTTTAATCCTATTCATTGAATATCGGTGGATTTATCATCCGATAAAATTTGATATATATATCAGTAAAATGCTGTAACGGAGACGCTGTGAGAAGCAGGTGCAGGTGAAACGTTTAAGAACACAACAAACATGAAATGCGACAACATAACAGTGGCGTTTACGCATATACACAGAAATAATACTGACTGGGGATAGAACCAAAGGGAGTGACAGATATAGGGGAAGTAATCAGGAAGGTAATGAGTCCAGGTGAGTATCATGATCTGCAGGTGCGCATAATGATGGATGCCAGGTGTGCGTAATGATAGATCCCAGGACCGGTGGTTAGTATACCGGACATAACCCTCCATCCTTCTTGGCCACAAAGAAGAAACCAGCCGATGCAGGAGAAGTGGATGTATGGATGAAACCTTGTTGGAGTGCCTCTTGGATGTAATCCTCCATGGCCTGGGTCTCAGCCACCGACAGAGGGTAGATGTATCCGCACGGAGGTGCTTAACCTGAAAACAGTGGCGTTTACACAGGAACAATACTGACTGAGGAAGGAACCCAAGGGAGTGAGAGATATTGGGGAGGTAATCAGGAAGGGTGAGTATCATGATGATCTGCAGGTGCGCGTCATGATGGATGCCAGGTGTGCGTAATGATGGATCCCAGGACCGGTGGTTAGTATACCGCCGACGTTGAATGCCAGGGGAGGAGACGTGACAAATGCCAATATTGGTATATTGTTTGGGCTCTGCTGTTCACAAACTCTACTGGTCATTATGTAAACAGTGTATTATGTCATAACCTTGCTAATAAAACAAGTTATCAGAAAGCAGTTATTTTCATTTAACACATTGGAAAATAACCTTTTGGAGTATTACTGGTTGATTTGTTCATAAGAAACTGGAACCGGAATTCTCATTTGCAATCTACTCCAAGGCCCTCAAAAAGGTAACAACTAAACGGAATGGAATTGAACTCAATCACAAAGGAGACGTAACTCTGAAATGCAGTTATTTCCCTTCTGAAACCTGTGAAATCGCTCCCTCACCTGGAGGTGATGTCTGGCTGGGCAGCACGCGACACACCACACAGTCACACACCCTCTGGCGTTTCTGTCTCTGTGTGTGGCTGAGCTGTTGATCGCTAA
Source organism: Salvelinus sp. IW2-2015 (assembly GCF_002910315.2). Classification (NCBI taxonomy): domain Eukaryota; kingdom Metazoa; phylum Chordata; class Actinopteri; order Salmoniformes; family Salmonidae; genus Salvelinus; species Salvelinus sp. IW2-2015. The sequence goes on along the minus strand of NC_036853.1, from coordinate 36,794,799 downwards.
TGTGTGTGTGTTGACATAACCTCTGTGTAGCCAGTGGTAACTGGTGACTTAACTATTGTCTGGTGATTGGTAGCTGTGATAAGGTTGCAGTTTTTAAGGTTGTGTCTGGCTCTGAGGGAATTAATTATGTAAGATAATAGATGCAGGTTAAACAACGCAGGAAGACGCACACACACACGCATGCACACCGAGACAAACGCACACACACAAACGCTAAATGCCAACTATGTGTGGACAGGGTGAGATGAAAGGTAGTGATGGCAGGTCTAGTGAGGCATGTGATGTAACCTATCCCCTGTGACAGACGGCATTCCGCTCTGTGTAAGCCACTGACCCTACAGCACGATGACAACTCTATTGGGACATGGGTGTGTGTGTGTGTGTCTGGTGCTTCGCTGAATACCAAACAGTAATATGTTAATACAGAACAGCATGGTATGCACAGTGAGTTGTAAACTGTAATAGAAGTCCAGAGATCAGTGAGCACACTAGAAAAGGGGTTTTGACACTTTTTGGGTCCGGGGACCCCTGTGATAGTCAATTCCTTTGGCGACCCCCTCATAATTTGAGTGAGATAAAAATAGCATACAAGGAGTTTAACTATGTCTTCAGCAGTGCATGGCTGGACAAACCAAGTCTCGAGCCCTGGGAAGGAACATTTTTGGGGGCATCTGAAACTCATTTCCTCCACTACCTAATATGACCAATGGCCCTTCTAGCCATCTGTATTTGAAACAACATAAAGTAAGCAAAAAATGCCCAGTCATCAAGTTAGGTAAGAGATCATTCTAAATAGGTTTAAGTGATTGATAAGACTGAACTAGATCAATGATAATTCAATATTCTGTTTCACCTTTCAACCAATAGCCTAACAAATGAACAACTTACAAATAAAGTACAAAGACTTTTGATTGTCTTTATTAAGACATCCTYTACATCAWATTTTAGCCAGACCGCCCAGCCAGTCCGAGCCAMCTGCATGCCCAACCCCCACCAGTCTAGTCAATAACGCAACTTCCCCCCCCAACAAAACTTCCTTCCCATCTTTTGTTTTGTCTCAAGGAAAGGTTTGGTAAACACAAGTTGTATAAAAACACACACAACACAGATTCTCCATTTAATTCATATCGTAGATTTAATATTACAGTAGAGCTCTTTTTATCTGCACACAATACAGCTGGGTCAACCGGTCCTGCCCCTAAGGATCTACCGCCCTGCAGCGCCACAACCCAACACACCCTACTCAGCTTTATGATCTTAGTGAAACATTCATCATTGGTTTCAGGTGTGTTAGGTGAAGGTCAGTGACAACCAACAGCACAGCAGACCCCCAGGTGTCACGATGTTTGTAATAATGAATGTCGGACCAAGGCGCAGGGTACTTTGAGTTCCACATCATTTTAATTAATAAAGTGAAACTTAAGCAAAGACAAAACAAATAAAGAATAAACGAACAGTGWCAACAATGCAGTGCTAACGGGCAACTAAACAAACAATATCCCATAACCCACAGGTGGAAAAAATGCTACTTAAGTATGATCCCCAATTAGAGACAACGATAGCCAGCTGCCTCTAATTGGGAATCATACCAAAACCCCAACATAGAAAAAACAACCTAGAACCCCACATAGAAAATATAAACTAGACTAACCCCCCTAGTCACGCCATGACCTAYTCTACCATAGAAAATAAAGACTTTCTCTGGTCAGGACGTGACACCAGGGCCACAACTCAGCAGCCCAGCAGCTAGGGATTGCCTAAATAGTTCTCCCATGACGTGGACATTTTTTCAATATTCCTTTTGTCGTACTGCATTCCATATAAGGCATCAATACCGTATGAAATTTGTACAGTATAACCTTAATCTTGTAATAAATCAAATATAGTGATACATAACTTGACATTCCTTCTATCCATTGTGGGAGGATAACCAACCTTCCAATTAATGGCAATACATTTCTTAGCCACTATAAATGCTAGGTTACACAGTTTCTTCTGATAACAGTCTCCAGTATCAACATTTCCAAGCAAACAAAAACAGGGAGAAGGGAGAATCTGTATACATGCTGAGATAGAAGAACATACTCTGTGGCAGAATTCAGCCAGCCTTCACAATATCATAAAATACGCAAATATGTCCCGTTTTGTGTTCTACACCTCCAGCAGAATAATTACATTTCCGAGTGTAAATTTCTGTGTGCATGATATTCAGTTTCACTGGCATATAGTACGTTCTAGTCATTTTTGTCTGAGAATATATGAACATGACTGGGCATTCTAACATATCTGTATCCATTCATTATCATCAATAGCATCTCCCAGGTCTTCCTCACATTTTAGTTTTACATGCTTTGTGTCATCAGGAAAAGCCTCTATATGTCAGACTGCCTTAAAATAGTTTCACTCTTTGAAGCTTCTTGCTTGTCTAGTGTTTGTTGCACAGAAAATAGTGTCGTATCTGCAAAAATTCACCTCAGCTCCATCAGAGTGGTCTTCCCTGGCTGCCTGACCCTGCTGGGACCCCTGTCATCATCTGATCCTGCTCAGATGAGGCATGACAAAGAATTACATTGGTGTACACTTATACATTATATTATCCATGAATAGAATCAATGGTTCAACAATTGAATTTACCATTATTCCCAGATCCCAGAATGTAGCCTACCCATAAACTCAAGATTGGAACTTTGTATCCATTCACTGATTGTTATAATATACTGCAAAATTCACCTGAGCTCCGTAGACTGGTCTTCCCGGGCTGTCTGACCCTGCTGGGACACCTGTCACCATCTGATCCTGTTAAGACATGATGAGCATAGTGTTGTTCACTGACTGTTTACCATGACAGTGAAGCCTGTAGAGCTGTTTATACAGTGTCAGTGTGAAAAGTAGGGAATTAGCGAGGGAAACTGACAGATCAATAATGTTACATTGCTATACTGACTAATAAAAACGTACAATGCGCTGAATAAACGTCAGAATATCGGTCTTCAATCGTTTGGCCGCTGGTTTCCTAATTTGATTCAGGTCTAGTGTGATGGAGGCAAAAATAATAGCTAAAGTTAGTGAGCTAGCTAGCTAAGTTTGGCCAACTTTTGGCAAGCTCTGCTAGCTAATGGTGCAATGGTACATCATCAAATGTACTTCTGTTGAAACGAGACAAAACAAAGGCTACAACATTTTCATACACACAACAGCTGTTAGATACTGCTACCTGATACAGTGCCTTCGGAAAGTATTCAGACCCCTTGACTTTTTCCACATTTTGTTACGTTACAGCCATATTCTAAAATTGATTACATTTATTTTTTCCCTCATCAATCTACACACAATGTTAACTCAAAATGACACAACGACAAGGTTCCAGTTTAACAATGTTTACTCAACCGTATTAGCACAATACATGGTTGCCATTCCACTCAGGCCAGGTTCATCAACAACGAGACTCCTGTGCAGGCGCACTAATAACAGAGTGATAGCACCGTAATAACAGAAATATAGGGATACTTAAAACATGAACTTACACACAATACTCCATAATGACAAAGCAAAAACGTTCTTTTTTAAACATTTTTATTGCAAATGTATTAAATATAGAAAACTGAAATATCACATTTACATAAGTATTCAGACCCTTTACTCAGTTGTTGAAGCACCTTTGGCAGCGATTATAGCCTCGAGTCTTCTTGGGTATGATGCTACAAGCTTGGCACACCTGTAATTGGGGAGTTTCTCCCATTCTTCTGTAACATAACAAAATGTGAAAAAGGTCAAGGGGTCCGAATACTTTCCGAATGCACTGTAGCTAGAGGCGAGCTAGAGCTGAACTGGCAGTGGTAACTGCTAGCTAACTGCTAGTAGTTCATTCATTTCAGTCGAGAGGGTTGAAAAATTTGCTCACGTAAATGTCAGTTACACTACTAGCTCAGCACTGGGAATAAATAGTAGTTTGCCAGCTAGATTAGTCAACTAAAGAGTAGCCAGTTTCTGCTCTCCTTGCTTTTACAACTCGTAAAAAAAAGTGCAACACAGACAGCAGCTGCCTCTGTTAATCTCTCCTGTGCTGGTTCTATACGCCAGCCTTTCAGAAGCTTTGCCTTCACACAGCCTGTCCGGCACGCTCTGTGGTGTCTCTGTGGTCCTAAATCCAGCCAGCTCAAACCGGAAAACGGCCTACCTGACCGCTCTGCGGCATCTGCATGGTCCTAAAGTACACCGGAGCCGAGTTTTGTATCACAGCGCAATGATAAAACTGGGGGGGACAAAAATTCCACTATACTKTATAGGGAATAATAGGGTGCCATTTGGGATGCARCCCACGCCTCTGTGGCCACCAACATAACATATTCAACACAAGGAATAACATAGCCTACTTATCTATTAACTATATAACTTCACCCTAGGCCAAATTTAATTAATTATTTAACACAGAAAGYAGTCACACTTTATTTGGATACTATGTGTTAATAAGCAACTGCTTGCTAAGGTTACGGTAAGGTTTTGATTAAGGGCTAGGGTAGGGGTTAAGTTTAGGGTTAGGATAAGGGTTACGGTTACAGCTAGGGTAAGTAGATAGTTGAAATGTTACTGATAGTCCATCTGTGCATGCTCTACAGGCTATCCAAATAAAGTGTTACGCAGAAAACTACAGTATCAACTAGGCTAAGTTAGACAATTTCTTTCCTCGGTGAGCAGTTCAGTAAAARAATAGCAGAAATAAAACATTGACTATCGCTGTGGGGTTCGTTAATGCAATATCCCAGCAAATATTTCTCAGTCTTAAACCGCAGTTAGGATTCAAACCACAGTATGAAATTACATCCTATTTTAGTCCTATTTTCCATYAACAACATCATGATGAATGAATAAATAACTAGGCCTACATTCAGTGTCGTCTGTGGAGCTCTCTTTCTAAAGCCAACAGCTGTCACCTTTCTTCACCATCAGTGGGAATAACGAATGGAGCATTTCCCATCCTTTTCCCCCCTTCTGTATAATGCAATTCAGCTTTTAGCTGTGCATGTGTACAGTACAAGACAGTCTAACAGTTAGAGATTATTAGTTAGACTCTAACTAATAATAAAACCTTGATATGATGACCAGCCAATAGATTATCTGCCTCTGGGATTCTCTGCCTCTAACGCTATTACAGGGGCTGAGTCACTGGCTTACTGGTGCTCTTTCATGCCGTCCCTAGGAGGGGTGCGTCACTTGAGTGGGTTGAGTCACTGACGTGATCTTCCTGTCTGGGTTGGCGCCCCCCCTTGGGTTGTGCCGTGGCGAAGATCTTTGTGGGCTATACTCGGCCTTGTCTCAGGATGGTAAGTTGGTGGTTGAAGWTATCCCTCTAGTGGTGTGGGGGCTGTGCCTTGGCAAAGTGGGTGGGGTTATATCCTTCCTGTTTGGCACTGTCCGGGGGTATCATCAGATGGGGCCACAGTGTCTCCTGACCCCTCCTGTCTCAGGCTCCAGTATTTATGCTGCATTAGTTTGTGTCGGGGGGCTAGGGTCAGTTTGTTATATCTGGAGTACTTGTCCTGTCTTATCCGGTGTCCTGTGTGAATTTAAGTATGCTCTCTCTAATTCTCTCTTTCTCTCTTTTTTTCTCTCTCTCTGAGGACCTGAGCCCTAGGACCATGCCTCAGGACGACCTGACATGATGACTCCTTGCTGTCCCCAGTCCACCTGGCCGTGCTGCTGCTCCAGTTTCAACTGTTCTGCCTGCGGCTATGGAACCCTGACCTGTTCACCGGACGTGCTACCTGTCCCAGACCTGCTGTTTTCAACTCTCTAGAGACCGCAGGAGGGGTAGAGATACTCTTAATGATTGGCTATGAAAAGCCAACTGACATTTACTCCTGAGTTGCTGCACCCTCGACAACTACTGTGATTATTATTATTTGACCATGCTGGTCATTTATGAACATTTGAACATCTTGGCCATGTTCTGTTATAATCTCCACCCGGCACAGCCAGAAGAGGACTGGCCACCCCTCATAGCCTGGTTCCTCTCTAGGTTTCTTCCTAGGTTTTGGCCTTTCTAGGGAGTTTTTCCTAGCCACCGTGCTTCTACACCTGCATTGCTTGCTGTTTGGGGTTTTAGGCTGGGTTTCTGTACAGCACTTTGAGATATCAGCTGATGTACGAAGGGCTATATAAATACATTTGATTTGGAAGAACACAGCGTCTTRAACTCATTTAACCACTCATCAAACTATGTGTATATGTGTGTCTGTCATTATGCCATTTTACAGTCGCAGCAATTGGGCATTTCCAGAAAGAGGTGAACACGGTGATGAATAATTCAGCTGCTAATCAGTATCACAATAGTTTAGAATGGCTGGCATGGCGATTGTGATGTGATGACACAATGAGGTGAAACTAGACTCCCAGGCAGGGCCATGCACCAGAGACCTGCCCAGGCATGCATTTATTACAAAGACCKTTCACTGCACATTAGTGGACTAGATCACGATAGATACTCCCTAGATACCCTGTCAACTAGAACATTCACATGTGCTTCTATAACAGGTTTACTTGTAAGCCCAGCAAGCAATGTTTGGGTGTATGTGAGTGTAGCTATGTCTTTGTGTCTTCACCCACCCGTACTCGTGCTGTGAGAGACAGTCCAACAGCTCTTTGGCAGTGAACCTGGGATACATGGCAGCAATCTAAAGCCGAACAGTGACTTAATAAGATTCAGTCAAATCAGCTTGAAAGACAGTACATGTCATCAACCTCAACACCACAATCTCATTAACATTTAGAATAAATGAATACTACAATGTCCATGTGGATGAGCAACCTTTAGTCTACCTATCAAAACACTGGCAGCCAAAAAGCAAACAAACGATCCTTGGAATGATGAAACATGAGTAATAACTGTAATCTCAGATTAAGTTGGACTGTCCTGGTTTATACCAGATTTATTATGATTGAGGAATAAATACTAACCTCACTAGAGTGGATGACRGAAAGGAAAGCCTGGGCGTCTTCTAATTAGCTGTGTGCTGACAGAACCCTACAAACAACAGCCAGAGTCTGATTAGTGGAGGGACACACGCACGCGCGCACACCAACACACGGACGCACACACAACCACTGTCATGAAGTAAAATAAGTTGTGAGGAGGATGATAGAGAGAGAGAAAACATAAATTATTTTACTATGTATGAGGAGGTCAAATCAAATCAGATCAAATATTATTTGTCACATGCTTTGTAAACACAAGATGTAGACTAACTTTGAAATGCTTACTTACGGGTCCTTTTCCAACAATGCAGAGTTAAAGATATAAAAAAATGTTTTTGAAATATTGACACAAATAACAATAACAACTAAAAATAACAAGGCTATATACAGGGAGTACCAGTACCGAGTCGATGTGCAGARGTAGGAAGAAATTGAAGTAGCTATGTACATAATATACACTCAGCGGCCAGTTTATTAGGTACACTACCYCATACACAACAATGGTTCGTTCCTACAGACAGTGAGTCACATGGCTGTGGCTTGCTATATAAAGCAGGCARACAGGCAACGAGGCATTCRGTTACTGTTCKCATGAACGTTAGAATGGGCAAAACGAGTGACCTAAGCGACTTTGAGTGTAGTATGATCGTCGGTGCCAGACGTGCCAGGTCCAGTAATTGAGAAGCGGCTGGCCTCCTAGGCTTTTCACTTACGACAGTGTCTAGGGTTTACCGAGAATGGTGCGACAAATAAAAACATCCAGTCAGCGGAAGTCCTGTGGGCGAAAACAGCTCGTTGATGAGAGGTAGAAGGAGAATGGCAAGCTAGCAGGCGGGCAATCGTGCAAGCTAGCAGGCGGGCCACAAAAAGGCAAATAACGGCACAGYACAACAGTGGTGTGCAAAAAGGCATCTCAGAACGCACAACTCGCYGCTCCTTGTCACGGKGCTATTGCAGCAGACGAACACCGYGTTCCACTCCTATCAGCTAAAAGCAAGAAGAGCGGCTCCAATAGGCACGCGATCACCAACACAGGATAATTGTGGAGTGTAGAATTGTTGCCTGGTCCAATGAATCCCGGTTCCTGTTGCGTCATGCTGATGGCAGAGTCAGGATTTGGCATAAGCAGCATGAGTCCATGGCCCCATCCAGCCTGGTGTCGGTAGTGTAATGTTGTGGGGAATGTTTTCCTGGCACACGTTAGGTCCCTTGATACCAATTGAGTAACGTTTTCATGCCCCAAAAATCCAGGCTGTTCTGGAAACAAAGGGGGTCCAACCCGATACTAGATGGGTGTATATAATAAACTGGCCACTGAGTGTACTAGGGTTAAAGTGTCTAGACAACAGGATAGATAACAGACAGTAGCAGCAGCATATGTGGTGAGTGTGTAAGTGTAGTGTTTGAGTATATGTGTGTAAGTGTAGTGTTTGAGTATATGTGTGTAAGTGTGTGCAGGGGCGTCATGCACCACAAAAATCTGAGGGGGCACAAAGTACATGAGGATGGCCGGGGGTGCTTGGGAGCGAGGCTCACCATCCGCAAGTTGGAGAATTTAGCATTTTTCAAACACCTGAAACAGCTTTTTCCTGCAGTCTAGAGCCATAATCATTATGCTTAATTCTATGTMAAAAATATGTCTATTTGTCTGGCTGTGTAAGCATACCTTTTGAGCTCTCTATCCTCCTGTTTTCTTTTGTTTTTTAAACTAAATATGCTGCTCTACGTCTCTGCTAAAATCTGGTTAAAAGATTGAAAGGAATGTGAGTCTTATTCAGTAGATTTAGTTATTGCTTGCTTTTCTAAAGTCTACCAACCTTGCCAGCTAGATGGTTAGACAAGCTAGCTACTCTAACTTAATTGATAGCCTGAAAAGGCTTTTTGGTAGCTAGTTATGAGGTTGGGAACCTATCTGGGCTACCTAAAGCCAACTTCATTAAATTGTTAGGTGGCTAGTAGTAATAAAGAGAAAACAATATATTAATAAAATATACACAGTACCAGTCAAATGTTTGGACACACCTACTCATTCAAAGGTTTTTCTTTATTTTTACTATTTTCTACATTGTAGAATAATAGTGAAGACATCAAAACTATAAAATAACACGTATGGAATCATGTAGTAACCAAAAAAGTGTTAAGCAAATGAAAATATATTATATTTGAGATTCTTCAAAGTAGCCACCCTTTGCCTTGATGACAGCTTTGCACACTCTTGGCCTTCTCTCAACCAGCTTTCATGAGGTATTGCTACCCCTGGAATGCATTTCAATTAACAGGTGTGCCTTGTTAAAAGTTAATTTGTGGAATTTCTTTCCTTCTTAATACATTTGAGCCAATCAGTTGTGTTGTGACAAGATAGGGGTGGTATACAGAAGATGCCCTATTTGGTAAAAGACCAAGTCCATATTATGGCAAGAAACAGCTCAAACAAACAAAGAGAAACGGCATTCCATCATCACTTTAAGACAGAAAGGTCAGTCAATTGGAAAATGTCAAGAACTTTGTTCAAGTGCAGTCGCAAAAACCATCAAGCGTTATGATGAAACTGACATTCATGCGGACCGCCACAGGAAAAGGAAGACCCAGAGTAACCTCTGCTGAAGAGGATACGTTCATTAAGAGTTACAAGCACCTCAGAAATTGCAGCCCAAATATATTATCACAGAGTTCAAGTAACAGACACATCTCAACATCAACTGTTCAGAGGATAATCCGTGAATAAGGCTTCATGGTCGAATTGCTGCAAAGAAACCACTACTAAAGGACACCAATGAGAAGAAGAGACTTGATTGGGCCAAGAAACACGAACTATGGACATTGACAGGTGGAAATCTGTTCTTTGGTCTGATGAGCCAAATTTGAGATTTTTGGTCCAACCACCGTGTCTTTGTGAGACGCAGAGTAGGTGAATGGATGATCTCCACATATGTGGTTCCCACGTGAAGGATGGAGGAGGAAGTGTGATGGTGTGGGGATGCTTGCTGGTGACACTGTCAGTGATTTATTTAGAATTCAAGGCACACTTAACCAGCATGGCTACTACAGCATTCTGCAGCAATACGCCATCCCATCTGGTTTGAGCTTAGTGGGACTATCATTTTTTTTCAACAGGACAATGACCCAACACACCTCCAGGCTGTGTAAGAGCTATTTGACCAAGAAGGAAATGATGGAGTGCTGCATCAGATGACCTGGCCTCCACAATCACCCGACCTCATCCCAATTGAGATGTTTTGGGATGAGTTGGATCACAGATTGAAGGAAAAACAGCCAACAAGGCTCAGCATATGTGGCAAATCCTTGAATACTGTTGTAAAAGCATTCCAGGTTAAGCTGGTTGAGAGAATGCCAAGTGTGCAAAGATATCATCAAGGCAAAGGGTGGCTACTTTGAAGAATCTCAAATATAAAATATATTTTGATTTGTTTGCACTTATTTGGTTACTACATGATTGCATGTGTTATTTCATAGTTTTGATGTCTTCACTATTATTCCACATTGTAGAAAATAGTAAAAATAAAGTAAAACCCTTGAATGAGTAGGTGTGTTCAAACTTTTGACTGGTACTGATATATATATATATATATATATATACACACAGTGCATTCGGTAAGTATTCAGACCCTTGACTTTTTCCACATTTTGTTTACTGCCTTATTTCTAAAAATAAAAATAAAAAAATCTCATCAAGCTACACACAATAGCCCAGAATGACAAAGTAAAACAGGTTCATATAAGTTTTGCAAATGTATGAATATAAACATAAAACACAGAAAAACCTTATTTACATAAGTATTCAGACCCTTTGCTATGAGACTCGAAATTGAGCTCAGGTGCATCCTGTTTCATTGATCATCCTTGAGATGTTTATACAACTTGATTGGGTCCCCTGTGGTAAATTCAATTGTTTGGACATGATTTGGAAAGGCACACACCTGTCTATATAAGGTCCCACAGTTGACAGTGCATGTCAGAGCAAAAACCAAGCCATGAGGTCGAAGGAATTGTCCGTAGACCGAGACAGGATTGTGTCGAGGCACAGATCTGGGGAAGGGTACCAAAAAATGTCTGCAGCATTGAAGGTCCCCAAGAACGCAGTGGCCTCCATCATTCTTAAATGGAAAAAGTTTGGAACTACCAAGACTCTTCCTAGAGCTGTCCAACCAGCCAAAATGAGCAATCGGGGGAGAAGGGCATTGGTCAGGGAGGTGACCAAGAACCCAAAGGTCACCCTGACAGAGCTCTAGAGTTTCTCTGTAGAGATGGGAGAACCTTCCAGAAGAACAACCATCTCTGAAGCACTCCACCAATCAGGCCTTTATGGTAAAGTGGCCAGATGGAAGCCACTCCTCAGTAAAAGGCATACGACAGCCTGCTTGGAGTTTGCAAAAAGGCACCGAAAGACTCTCAGACCATGAAAAACAAAATTCTCTGGCCTGATGAAACCAAGATTGAACTMTTTGGCCTAAATGCCAAGCGCCGCATCTGGAGGAATCCTGGCACCACTCCTACGGTGAAGCATGKTGGTGGCAGCATCATGCTGTGGGGATGTTTTTCAGCGGCAGGGACTGGGAGACTAGTCAGGATCGAGTGAAAGATGAACGGAGCAAAGTACAGAGAGATACTTGATGAACACCTGCTTCAGAGCGCTCAGGACCTCAGACTGGGGCGAAGGTTTACCTTCCAACAGGACAACGACACTAAGCACACAGCCAAGACAATGTAGGAGTGGCTTCGGGACAAGACTCGGAATGTCCCTGAGAGCCCGGACTTGAACCTGATCGAACATCTCTGGAGAGACCTGAAAATAGCTGTGCAGCAACGCTYCCCATCCAATCTGACAGAGYTTGAGAGGRTCTGCAGAGAAGAATGGGAGAAACTCCCCAAATACAGGTGTGCCAAGCTTGTAGCTTCATACCCAAGAAGACTCAAGGCTGTAATCGCTGCCAAAGGTGCTTCAACAAAGTACGGAGTAAAGGGTCAGAATACTTATGTAAATGTTATATTTCAGTTATTTTTTTTCTAAAAAACTGTTTTTGCTTTCTCATTATGGGGTATTGTGTGTAGATTGATGAGGGGAAAAAACTATTTAATCCATTTTAGAATAACGTGAAAAAATGTGGAATAAGTCAAGGGGTCTGAATAGCTTCCAAATGCACTGTATAGTGCACTGTGCACATGTCAATTATTAAGAGCTAACAGAATTTCTTCAGCATGCAAATGTACTGGTGTCTATCAAAGAGTGCAAAGTGCATACAAAATATTTTATTGTTTTTTCATCTGAGCATTTGCTTGCATTTTGAGAGTGCTGAAATCTGATAGTGATGTCATCATGATTTCTCACTTGTGAAGAGGAAGTTGTGAAGTTATTCCATGGATTTCTGCAGATTCCGAGRGACGATGTTCCCAAAGACAACGATCCAGTGTTTCTTGAAACACTGCAGGAGGTCTCSAAGAGTCCRGGGCRGTTTCAGATATACGATATGTCGTATCCAATCAAAAATGTAGGTCACAAAAATATAGGCAACATCTGATCAGTTTACATAGTTCAAGCTTTCTCTGTCTGTATATCAGTAAGCAGTTCCACAAATGTTACACCTGCCCCGTCTAATAATTTCCGATCGACGTAGAATGTCTGGGGCAGAGGCTAAGGGTTGATTTGGAACTTACCAGGAGATTGTGGCATTTAGCTCTTACCACAGTTCTTCATAGGCTGCCTTCRTCTCAMCCTCCAGCACCTGAGACAGTGCCTCCTTTAGAGTACTGACACACATCTTCTCAGCTCCTGGGCCTCTTCTGCAGCGTTCTTTCTCTCCTCATCAAGTCTTCTCTCTTTCCCTCCATCATTCCTCCTCTGTTCCTTCTGCTGCTGTCCTGGGGACGGTCTGGGTTTCTGGTGGTCACAGGTCTGGGATTACTGCACTGATATTAGATATTATTGCACTGTTGGAGCTAGGAACACAAGCATTTCACTACACCCGCAATAACATCTGCTAAATATGTGTATGCAGCCAATAACATTTGATTTGATCTGACTTGTGTGAGGATGGGGTTCTGTGTCCCTGTGTTGATAGGGGTCAGTGTGTGTATTTGTGCATGGAGGGGAGTCAGATTGTGGACACCAATAGTTTTGAGCCTGTCCACCTCCTCCACAAGGTTAACACTACTGAGGGCCTTCACCCCACTCAGCCTGGCCTTAATGCACAGGTTCTTATCATTACTGTGAACAGACACACAATCACATTAAATCAACCTCTATAAGCAAAGTACTCTCTACAAATGCATTTGACACACAGTGAGACAGAGACAGAGCGCGTGCGCGTGTGCCTGACCAGACAGTGTGAGAAGACAGTGTGAGACTCAGCTTGCATAGGAAGTGAAGCTCTTTGCCATAGTGAAATGAAGAAGTGAGTACCACTGCTGAACAAGCATTCTCTCTCTTTCACACCCACAAACACCAAAATATCATATGAAGAGCTATCTGCAGACACACTTGTCCTGCATACATGTATCTGCAGAGGAGAGACAGACAGAGACTGCAGCAATGAGCAGCAGTGAAGGTTATATTGGAGGTGGAGGGAGGATGGAGGGGGGCTCACGTGCAGAGGATGAGCACTCCCTCTAGGTAGAGACTATGGTACTGCAGGCAGTACAGAAGCACTCTGTCCTCATTATTCTCAGTATTTAGTCCGTCAAAGAGAGAGAAAGGACAGGAGACGTGAGTCATGATCTGACAATCACCTCAGCACTGAAGACACAGAAAAGCTTTATTGTCGGCTAAGGTGNCCTGTCCACCTCCTCCACAAGGTTAACACTACTGAGGGCCTTCACCCCACTCAGCCTGGCCTTAATGCACAGGTTCTTATCATTACTGTGAACAGACACACAATCACATTAAATCAACCTCTATAAGCAAAGTACTCTCTACAAATGCATTTGACACACAGTGAGACAGAGACAGAGCGCGCGTGTGTGTGTGTGTGTGTGTGCCTGACCAGACAGTGTGAGAAGACAGTGTGAGACTCAGCTTGCATAGGAAGTGAAGCTCTTTGCCATAGTGAAATGAAGAAGTGAGTACTACTGAAGAACAAGAATTCTCTCTCTTTCACACCCACAAACACCAAAATATCATATGAAGAGCTATCTGCAGACACACATGCGCACACACACTTGTCCTGCATACATGTATCTGCAGAGGAGAGACAGACAGAGACTGCAGCAATGAGCAGCAGTGAAGGTTATATTGGAGGTGGAGGGAGGATGGAGGGGGGGCTCACGTGCAGAGGATGAGCACTCCCTCTAGGTAGAGACTATGGTACTGCAGGCAGTACAGACGCACTCTGTCCTCATTATTCTCAGTATTTAGTCCATCTGTCAAAGAGAGAGATAGGACAGGAGACGTGAGTCACGACCTGACCATCACCTCAGCACTGAAGACACAGAAAAGCTTTATTGTCGGCTAAGGTGTCCCTGCTAAGTTACTGCTGACATGTAAAATGGAATTTGGAAGAGCTGCAGAAAGAGTGAGCTTCTACTGGTGTGACTGCTTGTCCTTGAAACAAGTAATTTTGTGCCACTGCATGCTTTGGGTGGAATACCGCTATGCCGCTATTGCCACCTGGTGGCAGTACAGAGGAATGATMATTCAGTCGGTGCCAATGGAGGGAATACATGGGGGTGGGGAGGGGATGTKGGGGGGCATCAGCAGACATAGAGCTGACATACGGCTGTCATAAGGGACTCACAGCTGCTTTGTGAGGCCTGATTCAAGAACTGACCCCAGAGGCGAGGTGACTGGGTCTTCAGACAGGTGTAGATGTGTTGAGCGACAGGTGTGGCCAGGTGGGCTACAGAAGGGAGGGGGAACAGGAGAAGGTTGTTATCCCTTTCAGCCTTGAACCGTTTCCTGACCGATTCCGCRTTTGGTTAATTATGTATGTCCCCCATTCACCTATTCAGCCTATTTCACTTCCTCAAAATCCCCAGAATGAATCTAAGACAACATGAAATCTGTAATTAATTTAGACGTTTTTGCCAAGGATGTTTTAGCAGTGGTGTAAATTACTTAAGTAAAAATACTTTAAAGTAATAATTAAGTAGTTTTTTGGGTTGTCTGTACTTTACTTTACTATTTATATTTTTGACAACTTTTACCTCACTACATTCCTAAAGAAAATAATGTACATTTAACTCCATGCATTTTCCGCTCACACMCAAAAGTACTTGTTACATTTTGAATGCTTAGCAGGACAGGAAAATGGTCAAATTCACACACTTATCAAGAGAACATATCTGGTCATCCCTACTGCCTCTGATCTGGAGGACTCACTAAACACAAATGCTTCATTTGTAAATTATGTCTGWGTGTTGGATTGAGCCCCTGGCTATCTGTAAGAAAATAAATAAGAAAATGGTGCCATCTGGTTGCCTAATATAAGGAATTTAAAATTATTTATACTTTTACTTTTAATCCTYAAGCTTATTTTAGCAAATACATTTACTTTCGATACTTAAGTATATTTAAAACCAAMTACTTTTAGACTTTTACTCAAGTAGTATTTTACTGGGTGACTTTCATTTTTACTTGAATCATTTTCTATGAAGGTATCTTTACTTTTACTCAAGTTTGACAATTGGGTACTTTTTCCACCACTGTGTTTTAGTTTGCTTAAATGTTATATCTAACTAATGTGTTTGGTGCAGTATTTCTCAAGTAAACAATGCACAAGGTGTTGTCTAATGTAAACAAAGTCATAACTGCTGGGCAGGTCTGTCTCACTTGTCTATGCCAGTGTTACTATTTTTTGTAAGGGGGGCCACTTTGTGTAGAGACAATCATTCTGAGTGCCTCACAGATCTTTCATTTTTCTTCCCAATATTATCAATTATCAACTGAAGAGCAAATTCAGAGCAATAGAGCACATGCAATTGATTTGATGTACAGCACATCACAAATATATACATACCACTCAAATAGGCTACATCACATGTATAAGACCCATATTTAAGGGTTACCTCAGTAGTTGGATGAGCGAAAATGTCCCTTCTGTTCTTGACTGAATTCATTCTAAATGTTAGTCCTGTTTGCTGCTGACCTTGTGAGGCAATCCAGGTGTGCATTGGTCAGTCTGTTTCTCTGTTTTTGTTCCACAATGTTCATTGTTGAGTCCCTTCTCCTTCCCTCGCATGTTTGGGGCGCGTCAGTGCACACAGATGCCAGATTTGACCAGTCAATATTATTATCAGCAAAGAAATGTAACATTGGCTTTCAGAATATCCTCTCCTCGTGTTTGTCCCTGAAGGGGCAGTAAACATAAAAATGCCTCTCTGAAGCAGACCCAAACACGTAATTGGGCGATGTCACTTACATCAGTGCTTTCGTCAAGCCAATACTAAAACACGGCGCTACGGATAGGTCAGTAATCAGTTGCTTACCGATGTCCTCGTCGATGTCTTCTATGCGTCTTGTTATGGTCGAGTCTGAGAGTTGCAGTCCCTTAATTTGCTTTAAATTAGCTTCCTTGTTTGTGAAATCAGCATACAATATTTCAGCTGAGGCTAAAAAACATTATTTGATCATCTCCGCATCTGTGAAGGCCTTATTGTTTCTCGCAAGTATCCAAGCAATCTCATATGTTGTTTTCTCTGCAACAGTGCTAGATCTGCCTATAATTTGTTGTTGTCATTTGAGCTGTCCTTGTCCTTTGCGCAATTTTGTTGTTTCTGAGGTTGCTTTGTGACATATATGTTTTGTCAAAGTGGGCATGGTGTGACTGGAAATTTCGCTCTAAATTTGCTCATTTAAAACAATAGACCGCCTTCTGGCAAATAAGACAAAGTGAGCTAGTGTTAGGGTTACGTCAATTCAATCTGGTATAAGGACAAGTATGACAATGAGTCACTAATTGTATGCTATGTACTTTTTATTAACTAAGTAATAAATGGCAAATGCAATTTCCGTATATACGGGTTCACTGTAACATCACGCAGGATGAAAACAGAGAAGACACTTGTTACTGACAAAGACATTATAATAAATACTCATGACAGAGATAGTTCCCACTTCCGAGCCGGCCTGTCAGAGTAGAGACTGGGCGTGGTTTAGACTTACCCAGCCTATCGTTGATGTTGGCGCCTTAAGCCAGTCCTGGCCCTTTAGGCGCATGTGATTGTCCCGACGCTGTTGCTGTGTGATTACGCTCCTTCACCCCAAAGACTGAGGTCAGACAGCTCTGTAATATTGTCTGAGCTATTCGCACCTGTATACAATGGCCACTGTTCTCGCTCAGGCTAACCACAGCTTCCCAGCACTCTTATCTGGCTAACTGTTACTTCCAGCACCACACACACAGACACCCAGGCTCCAGCCAACAGTTGGTCAATATCCAATCACATTTAATACAGTTGCTAATCACGTTTGTTGTAGGATTGGGTTATAGTGCATAACTCAGAACCTCACAGATGTTCTTCGTGTGTATAGGTTTATCTGTTATTGTCTATTGTACACCACAGTCAGCAGTCCCCTGATTCACCCCCCTCCTGTGTCTCTCTAAGATTAGCACAGTCTCGGTCACACAGTACAGCGCCCACAGCGCCCTTTTTAACACACACACATTTCAGACTGCTGTTCATATCTTATGCTCAGATACATTTGTTGCAATTTCAGGCTGTGGCCTCATGGTTAGACAGAGCACTGGTAAGAGTAGAGACTAATGGAAAATGCAGGTTCACATGAGTCAGTAATTCAAACTTTAATGCATAAGAAGCCCTACTAGCTTATAGTTAGTTAAGCATGTCAAAAAACCTTATAAAAACCCCACACTAGTCCCATTATGCAGTACAAAAAATACTTGTCTGTCCATTTCTCTTGGAACTTTCTGTGTTCTTTTTGAATCGACCGTATCCTTCTCTTAGCCACCGGAGCCACGTTTGCTACATTTCCCCGCCGCCATCTCCCTGATTTTCCTGGTTCTCCGGTGGTTGTTCGTTCATAGCTCTCATGTTGTTCTCCAGTTCTTCCCCCTCATTTCCATTGTGAATAGATTTACTTTTATTTTTTACACGAAATCGTTCCATGTTTACCGGACTGCAAAATTAGCTAGTAGCAAACCGATATATGTCGGTCGCTGTAACTGAGCAGTTGCGCTCTATTTCGGCAAACCTATTTCGGCCTTTCTGTTCAAAAGCTGCGCTATACTGCCATCTATCTGCCGTCCAGGGAACAATAGATATATTCAATGAAGTGATTCAGGCCTGCAGTAAACACATATCATTTAAATTGTGTCATTGTTATATATTATGAATAGAAAATAGGGAAATCAACGCGAGCCGCAAATTATGGGCTCGAGGGCCGCATATTCTCCATGTTAGTGGGCAATGGACATCATCAAATCAAAACCCAAAATGAATTTACCCATTGTGATGCAAACTCCATTTTAGACGAAACTAAAATTATCTTATTACACTTTGAAGATTTTGACACAAATAACTGTTTCTGACTCTAATTAATGCCATGTAGCACATTTTCAAAGGGATTCTTTGCTTTTTAAAGGCAGTCGCTCTTTAACCCTACAGTTGATATCCTCTAAATAGAATTATCATAATAAAAAAATCCCCATAAATATCTGTCAATTTAAACTAGAGACATCTGTTTTTTGCATTGAATGCGTCTCAATCCACCACATTCGCCGATGTCGCACTTCCGCATCTGCGGTGAAAGGTGACAGAGTTAAGAGTGGTGTTTGTCAGACCATGAGACATTCCAAATATCGGTCTTCTCACAAAATCGTCTGTAGCATTCGAACAGTTTGGGCTACACACTAATATGACCCCTCTGTGGAAAAGTGAGGTTGTTTTTCTCTAGGACACCAACAGGTCTCACAAGACTCTGAAGGTCCTTGGTACCAGTTGAAAAAATGAATGAAAGTGTACTGTATATGGAGACCGTTTAGTCCCAAAAATAAGGGGTTCAATACATTTCACTTTATTTGAATGTTTCCGGATCTTTCTTATGTCTCTCAGATATAGGACAGACACTTAAGAACAAACTTTCTTTAGATTTTTGGGGGGACCATCTGTTGTTGCATGTAGGGAATCTGTTATTCAATTTGTTTGTATGGCTAATAGCAGTAAGGCCAAATATTTTTTTTCATCAAATAATTTTGTAATATATATATATATATACACATATATGACTTCTTCTACCCACTGCAAGGCCAACAGTATGGCCATCAGCTCTGACGTATATACAGCCAGATGACTGTAAGGGTTGCGGAACTGGTGGCAGTGAAGTCAGACGCAGGAGAGCAGAAATAGGTAATAGCCGGAGCAGTTTAATTTCAAAACCAACGGCAATTTAAAAAAAGAACCTACATGGGTACAAAACCCGACGCGCACCAGTAACATAGTGCACAAGCACTTACAAACAACCAATTCCACACAAGGACATGGGGGGAACAGAGGGTTAAATACACAACACTTAATGAGGGAAATGGAAACCAGGTGTGTAGGAAAACAAGACAAAACAAATGGAAATGAAAAGTGGATCGACGATGGCTAGAAAGACCGGTGACGCCGACCGCCGAACACCACCCGAACAAGGAGAGGAAACGACTTCGGTGGAAGTCGTGACAATGACCTCCTGCACTACAAATGCTGACCCAGTACATCCTGTCCTCTTTTGAACCATCTGTGTAAACGGCAACAAAATCTTGATAMACAGTATCCAGACATCTCTYATACAAATCAGATGGATCAACACCCTCCCTATCTTTCTGTAGTCTCTCCAACACTTCTAGATCAACTACTGGAGGCGGGAGTAGCCATGGTGAATTTACAGGAATAGCTACCGTTGGACTAAACTCCCTTCCATACAGTCCCATCTCCTTCACCTGTGTATTACCCACCCACCCAACGCTCGTGTTCTGTCTTCGCTCATGTTCCCAGCATGCCTGTAAAATCCCTTTCGCAGGATGAGACACCCCATGTCCCTGTAGCTTGACCCAAAAATTAATTGCCAGCTGCTGTCTCCTAATATACAATGGCATATCCTCTATCTCCACTTATAGTGCAGCCACTGGGGACGTCCGAAACGCCCACTACATTTCTGAGTCCTTTCCCCTGTATACATTTACAATGAGGTCTTTACAATGAGGTCTGGGCTGCCAAACCATATGCTACACTGCCAGAGTCTATTACAGATCAGATCAATGCAACATACATGGTCCTCAATGAGGAACGCCCGGCCCCCATTCCTTCCATGTCAGACAGCGCATCACATTTAGCACCATCTTACACTTTCCCACCACTCTCTCAATGTGTTCTGCCCAGGTCAGTCTAGTGTCAAATTATACCCCAAGGAAMCTGAARGCCCCCACCCTCTCCAAGTTTTTCCCATATAACATCAAACATACCTCATCTTTCACCTTCCTCCTGATAAGTTTTCTCTACAGAGAACCGGAATTAATGCCCACCACTCTACTTCATCAATTGCTTCCTGTACCTTCCTGACTATGTATGGCACATTTCTTCCCCTCTTCCATAAAGCCCCATCTGCAAATAATGACCTCCCAATATCTGGCTGTACCTGAGAGTAAACATCATTGATCATGATTGAGAACAAAAGAGGACTAATCATGCTCCCCTGTGGTGTACCGTTATCCACCAGGTAGCTGCTTGATAGAGACTTCCCCACCCTCACCTGGATAGACCTTCCAAACAGGAAATCCTTTATCCAGTTGTACGTTCTTCCTCCTACCCCCATAATATCAAGCTTGATTAACAACCCTTCCTTCCACATCATMTCATATGCCTTCTCCACATAAAAAAAGACAGCTACAACAGTCCCCTTGTTCATCTGAGCCTTGCTGACCTCTGCTTTAAAGCAGAGCACTGGGTCCATAGTTCTCCTACCCTTCCCTAACCCACTCTGATGTGGCGATACTGCTCTTCAGGAAGTAAGTTAGCCTCTCCGTAATCATACGTTCCATAATCTTACATACATGTGATGTTAAAGCTATTGGCCGAAAGCTTGTTGGCCTTGTTGGGTCCTTTCCTGGCTTCCGGATTGGTAMCACTATTGCCTCCTTCCAACTGCTTGGTAGYTTCCCCTCCCACACACTCTGTTGTACAACACTAATACCTTATCCAGTGCCTCATCACTAAGATGGGCCAACATAACATACAGTGGCTTGCGAAAGTATTCACCCCTTTGGCATTTTTACTATTTTGTTGCCTTACAACCTGGAATTAAAATAGATATTTTGGGGGTTTGTATCATTTGATTTACACAACATGCCTACCACTTTGACGATGCAAAATATTTTTTATTGTGAAACAAACAAGAAATAAGCGTGAAAACTGAAAACTTGAGCGTGCATGACTATTCACCCCCCGCCCAAAGTCAATACTTTGTAGAGCCACCTTTTGCAGCAATTACAGCTGCAAGTCTCTTGGGGTACGTCTCTATAAGCTTGACACATCTAGCCACTGGGATATTTGCCCATTCTTCAAGRCAAAACTGCTCCAGTTCCTACAAGTTGGATGGGTTCCGCTGGTGTACAGCAATCTTTAAGTCATACCACAGATTCTCAATTGGATTGAGGTCTGGGCTTTGACTAGGCCATTCCAAKACATTTAAATGTTTCCCCTTAAACCACTCGAGCGTTGCTTTAGCAGTATGCTTAAGGTCATTGTCCTGCTGGAAGGTGAACCTCCGTCCCAGTCTCAGATCTTTGGAAGACTGAAACATGTTTCCCTCAAGAATTTCCCTGTATTTAGCATCATCCATCATTCCTTCAATTCTGACCAGTTTTCCAATCCCTGCCGATGAAAAACATCCTCACAGCATGATGCTGCCACCACCATGCTTCACTATGGGGATGGTATTCTCGGGGTGATGAGAGGTGTTGGGTTTGCGCCAAACATAGCATTTTCCTTGATGGCCAAACATCTCAATTTTAGTCTCATCTGACCAGAGTCCATGTGTTTGGGGAGTCTCCCACATGCCTTTTGGCGAACACCAAACGTGTTTGCTTATTATTTTCTTTAATGATTTTTTTCTGGCCACTCTTCCGTAAAGCCCAGCTCTGTGGAGTGTACGGCTTAAAGTGGTCCTATAAACAGATACTCCAATCTCCGCTGTGGAGCTTTGCAGCTCTTTAAGGGTTATCTTGGGTCTCTTTGTTRCCTCTCTGATTAATGCCCTCCTTGCCTGGTCTGTGAGTTTTGGTGGGCGGCCTCTCTTGGCAGGTTTGTTGTGGTGCCATATTCTTTCCATTTTTTAATAATGGATTTAATGGTGCTCTGTGGGATGTTCAAAGTTTCTGATATTTTTTTATAACTCAACCCTGATCTGTACTTCTCCACAACTTTGTCCCTGACCTGTTTGGAGAGCACCTTGGTCTTCATGGTGCTGCTTGCTTGGTGGTGCCCCTTGCTTAGTGGTGTTGCAGACTCTGGGGCCTTTCAGAACAGGTGTATATATACTGAGATCATTTGACACTTAGATTGCACACAGGTGGACTTTATTTATATCAGGGCACAAGGCGAGACCCAGATGCAGACACAGGAGGCAGATGGTTAGAGTCTTTGTAGTTTATTTATAATCCAAAAGGAGTAGGCAAGAGAATGGTCATGGACAGGCAAAAGGTCAAAACCAGAATCTGAGTCCAAGAGATAAGAGTGGCAGACAGGCTCGATGTCAGGGC
Organism: Salvelinus sp. IW2-2015; assembly: GCF_002910315.2. Classification (NCBI taxonomy): domain Eukaryota; kingdom Metazoa; phylum Chordata; class Actinopteri; order Salmoniformes; family Salmonidae; genus Salvelinus; species Salvelinus sp. IW2-2015. The sequence continues at coordinate 36,772,117 of NC_036853.1, read as the reverse complement.
AGGCAGAAGGGTCATGCAGGCGGATACGGAGTCCAGAAAAAACAGGCAAGGGTCAAAACCGGGAAGACTAGAAAAAGAGAATAGGAAACAGGAGCACRGGGAAACACGCTGGTTGACTTGAAAACATACAAGACGAACTGGCACAGAGAGACAGGAAACACTGGGATAAATACACTGGGGAAAATAAGCGACACCTAGAGAGGTGGAGACAATCACAAGAACAGGTGAAACAGATCAGGGCGTGACAATTTAACTATGTGACTTCTGAAGGTAATTGGTTGAACCAGATCTTATTCAGGGGCTTCATAGCAAAGGGGGTGAATACATATGCACGCACCACTTTTCAGTTTTTATTTTGGGGATTTTTTTGAAACAAGTTGTTTTTTTCATTTCACTTCACCAATTTGGAATATTTTGTGAATGTCCATTACATGAAATCCAAATAAATATCAATTTAAATTACAGGTTGTAATGCAACAAAATAGGAAAAAGACCAAGGGGGTGAATACTTTTGCAAGGCACTGTAAATGCATAATTATGCATGACATTCTCTTTATGGTGATGTATCCTGAATAGGTACACAAAGGTAGAAAATGTAATATTCTCCTTTGCATGGTTGGGTATTATTCTACGCACTGGATATTATTCTATCGAGCCATGCCCCCAAACAAGACCATATCTTGGTTGGTCCGGATCGGACCAATCACAGACAATTAAGCAATAATACACTCGAGGCCATGTGTTATGACATTTTTATCATGGCTGTGATGTCGTCATAACCACGAGGCGAAGCAGAGTGGCGTAGACCACCACAGCCATGATAACAATGTCATAACACATGGCCTCGAGTGTATTATTGCTTTTATGCAAAAAAATCTTGACTATTTCCCAAACCATCCATTTTTTCAACAAAACGTGATGCTACATTCACTAACACTGGTTGTCAAGTGACATTTTAGGCGTTCTCTGGTCGTTAGTTCTATTYGTATTGACTCCCGTTGTAAAGCAAAACTACCCAAACTTTAAAATCATACATGACGAGTTACAGGTGTTAAGACTAGTAGTTGTAAAAGTAGTAGTAGTAGTGGGTTTCTACTGTAGGTAACGATGTAAACAATGCCACTTTATATGAACGTGGCCATGTGTACGTTGTCTCATATATTATGGGCAGGAAAGGCTCTAACAATGGGAATTCCAAACCACCCGCTTAATAATCACAAGTCACAATCACAAGGTTGGCACACAGTACAGCCCAGTAGAGATCAGTACAGTATAGTTTGGCACAGTACAGTGCAGTACTGTACAGTATAATTTGGTACAGTAGAGTTTAGTACAGTAGGCTACAGTACAGTATGGTTTAGTACAGTACAGTAGAATACAGTAAATTATACTGCGTTCTACTTAAGTGTCTGCTACTATACTAATACTTACTATACTAATACTTACTATACTACTATACTTCTACTGTACATAACTGTATTGTACTGACTTATACTCTACTTTGTTATACTTCTGTGCTGTCTAAACTTGTGAAACAGACTTGCCATGCGGTAACAGAGACACATTTCCAAAAAAAGGCTTTTGAGGTACGCTTGTTCCCGTTTGGTGGGTGTGGCGATGTGTGGCCTGATTAATATGGGTGTGGTCATTAGAAATCGCAAAACGTGTTCAGCACACCATACACAATAACCCTGTGGTCGTTCAGTATGGTACTGTTACCGTTTAAATTAAACTYTCTACGCACATCTGGTCTAATCAGAATTCRCCCATAAAGAGTATTTCTTTGAATATCCCATGCCTTGCATTTGGCATACACCTAAAGATGGCCTCTTGGACATGACACATCCATTGTCTCTTGCATCTATTGTCCTCTCAGCTGAAGATAAAATTACAACCATTAGGAAAATCAAATATTTTGTGGATTTTAGGGGTTCACGCTGTTAATATGGTGGTATGGGACGAAAAAAAGCGGAAAAGTTTAGGTTAAATGGTTTTCCAGATCTATGGATGGCCAAGCGAGGTGTGCGTGCGCAATACCACAAACTTTCAGGAACAGGTTTGGATGACCAAGGGTTGGAGTAAGAGGGATGATGGTCGCTTCTTGAAGGAATGGAGATAAGAGAGAGAGAAAAACACATGAATACATATATAAAAAAATCCTATTGGAAGCAAGCCTATATCCTGCCAGTGATTTAATGATTTTTAGTTTAATGGAAAGCGTTTATGATATGATATAGAGGACACAGTGAAAGTCTATGGAGCGGCAGGCAGGGCTAGTTTTTGAATACCCGTTCTACATGTGCACTACTCCACTTACATTAGAAGACTACATGAATAGAGAGGTTACATCGCAAATTGTACCATACCCTGCTTGGGGTTTCCCCCCAAACTATGATATTTCGATCGATCTCGTCGAACCTAACGTAGCTATAGTTAGCTACTGTAGCTATTTAAGGAATGAACGACGACAATATGAGCTTGTCATGCGGCCTGTATGGTGAGTAAATTCAATAAGTAGCAACAATAACTGTTCTCCCGTCCAACATTTTAGATAGCTAGCGTTACTGGCATTAGTTACTGCGGCTAGCAACCGTCCTTAAATTAACGTTACCATTACAACTCCATCAAATTGATTTAACGTAATTACATTTTAATATAATCTGTACGATAGTTTGCTACTAGCTACCGCGTTATATAATTTGCAGCTATAGCTAAACTAACGCGTTACGTTACTATAGGCGACCGACGGCAGGGTAACGTTGGCTAGCTAGCTACAGTAGATGATATAACGTTAGCTATATTTTAATGTTAATGTTAGTCAGCATTTACAAACGTGTAGCTAGTTAAATTCAGTGACAATTAGATGTAATAATAATAGATAATTACCCAATTTGACAGTCAACATTAGCTTCCTCAGCTTCAACTAGTAGCGAACGGTTCAAATAATTCTGAGCCTTGCCAGGTGCTTGGTATAATTGATCCATGTAAGGTTAGTTTCGCGCACTAGCTTTGATCATGGCTGTACTGATCTTTTTCTGATAGTCTTCTATTTACCTGTAAGAGATAACAACCATCAATTATTATTAATATTTCATTAATGTATTTTATTGGAATTATATGACTGGATAATTTGAGGTGGTGGCTGCATGCATTATATACTGGGTCAGTTTGTAATTCCAGCCTATTTTGTTAAATGTCTTTATTAATCCTAGTCCAGATCTCCCCATTTATTGATTACATGTCTTCCTCCATCAAATCCCCTCATGTAGGCCTATACCCTAATCCCTTGATATATTATAGAGAACATCATCTTTGATGTCTGAATGTAGCCAACTGTTTATTGATTAGTTTGAATCATTGTAATCTTTGAGTAAATTTAAGATTTGCATGATAATTTAAAAAAATTAGGAGTAAAATTTGCACTTCTCCAAMGTGTTAAAGCATTGTTATGAGATGCAATGTTGATGGATGATTCAGTGTATTAATTTCACATTGCAAACTCATCTCTTCGGATTTCTCATATTCTACACATTGCAGTAGAGGTGGCCACTTGGTTTATAATTGACACCTGCGCTTTTATTAATTTATTTAAGCATAGGCTTTATTCATATTTTCTGATAAAAATGATTGCCAACCATGACATGAAAACGTTTGACTGTCCATGGGTAGGTAGGCTATGCCAAAAAATATGTGAAACGTACGTGCCAAAAAATATGTGAAACGCAGGTGAAGAATGAGAGAAGGCGGCTTTTCAAGCATTGTGACACTCGTCCCAATTTCGACGTCTACAAGATCTACGGCCGACTCTGTGATGCTGAGCGGCCATGTGACCGTGCAACAAGCATGCATTTCGACCTACCAGACTCACAGCAGCCCTCCGGTTCTAAATGGAACCCGATCTACTGACGATATACCGCTGTCAGGCCGACGTCGTTGAGATTTATATGTGTTGTCTGGGCTCCAATTCGAGCAGGTGTTCCTTGCGCAACTAGATCCGCTTCAATATAGCCTAAATATGTTTAATTTAACTTTTAAAATGTATTACCTTTTATATGTGTCATAAACACTACCAGACACGATGGTTATCTGATTATGCTTATTCAAAAGTCTCCTGTAGGCATGGGAACATTCATCCAAAATATAATTCCAGTATCCTCAAAATGGCTTGACATTAACCATGTTTCCATCCAAATGTCACATCATGGGAAAGCATGCAGTTTATTAGGCTACCRATGAAATAAATKATGATGAACTTCACAAGGTGGTGTAAGTGCACAGTGATAAGGTTGATGCTCCTTTCAATAAATATGGAGGGTCTTATTCTTGTGACATAATGATCAATTCTTTGTCAAATAAAAATAATTTCGCACTTTTGTCATGTACTAGGCTAAACCCGCACTGTATCTGCAAGCTGTTGGCTAGAGCGCACATACCAGTGTGCACATTCACTATAGGCTACCTAGCAACATTTGTTGTGACAAAACCATCAGTAGGCACAGAGTTGAAAATGCGATAGAAACTCATTTAACTTGTATTTTTTATTCGGCACATGTGAATTTAACCTCAAAAGAGATTTTTATATGCACTACATATTTACGCACATACTTTTATCTGCAACAAGTCAATTTGATGGAAACACAACTCTGCTGCTTAGGAGAGCGCTGATGATGGATGCGTTTTCATTGAAGTAAACAAAAGTTAGAGGAAAAAGAATATGCCTATAGTGAAAAGCCTACAAGGGGAAAATAATGTTTTAATATTGTATTGGAAGATRAGAAGAATGTTGGCACTGCCAAATGCAAGCTACTGTGCATCTCCATATTCAGGTGGGATGCAATTTTTTAACTTACATTTATTTATAATATTTTTTATTATTACTGTATATCATTGTTATTATTGTAAGCCTATTTATTAATCGAAACCAGATTTTTAAATATGCAAAACCTGTTATGTTTAATTCTGTTGAGACATTTTCATTGGTTAAGTTAAATTTGATCTGTCTTTTTATTTGTGTGCTCCATATTTAGTTAGGTTATAAGTAGGTCTGTTGTAAAATAAATAACATTAGCCTATTTCTGTCCTTTGTTGGGTAGGATAGGCACTTGCTTTTGTTGGTAATTGCTGCAATATWGCCTGTTYAGAACTTTGTAAAGGTTTAAACCATATTTCATTTTGTTGAGTCATTTTCTTTGGCCTAATTAAGTTCAAACTGTAATGTTGTGTTTGCCGAAATATAATAGCCTACTCCTATATTCCCTATAAACAATGGCTTGACTTACTTTTTTATATTACCCTAATAAAGTTTAGAAACATTTGTGAAGGTTTGCTGTGGTGTGGCTATTATTAAGCTTTAGCTACTTTAAGCCTATGATATGAAGGCAGTGCACACCAGCGCTCCAACTGACTCCGAGAGTTGAACTTGATGTGAGGAAGAATGTTTCAGGCCTATCAGATTTACTCCTATAATCTAACAATATAATGCTTATCTTTATACAAAATATTTGGATAAAAAATTAGCAATTAACCTCTTTCTGTAAGTATAGCAGATGCAGTAGCCATCTGCCATAAAGAAGTGCATGTCGCTGGCATTGCAAGCTGCTGGCATATCTCTATCGCTCTATCACTCTAGGGATAGGCCTAAGCTTCTCTTCCTTTTATATTAAGCTTATATTAAAATATATACAGTACCAGTCAAAAGTTTGTAACACACTACTCATTCAAGGGTTTTAATTTTATTTTGACTATTTTCTACATTAGAATAATAGTGAAGACAAAACTACTAAATAACATATGAAACATGTAGTAACTAAAAAAGTGTTAAAACAAACAAAATAATTTTAGATTTTAGATTCTTCAAAGTAGCCACCCTTTTCCTTGATGATAGCTTTGCACACTCTTGGCATTCTCAACCAGAGTCTTTTACAACAGCCTGAAGGAGTTCCCACATTCACTCTGTGGTCCAACTCAATTCGGTTGAAGTTGGGTGATTGTGAAGGCCAGGACATCTGATGCAGCACTCAATCAACTCTCCTTGTCAAAATAGCTCCTTACAAACCTGGAGGTGTGTTGGTCATTGTCTCTGTGAAAAACAAATGATAGTGACACTAGGTGCAAACTAGATGGATGGCGTATCGCTGCAGAATGCTGTGGTAGCCAAGCTGGTTAAGTGTGCCTTGAATTCTAAATAAATCACAGACAGTTTCACCAGCAAAGCACTATCACACCTCCTCCTCCATGCTTCATGTGGGAACCACTCATGCGAGGATAATCCGTTCACTCCACTCTACATCTTACAAAGACACCAAAATCTAAAGTTTGGACACATCAGACCAAATGACAGATTTCACCTGTCTAATGCCATTGCTTCGCTGTGTTTCTTTGCCCAAAGCAATTCTCTTCTTCTCATTGGTTGTCCATTAGTAGGTTTTCTTTTGCAGCAATTCGACCACGAAGGCGTGATTCACAGATTACTCTGAACAGTTGATGTTTGAGAGTGGTCTGTCACTTGAACTCTGCGACAAATTACTGTGGCTGCAATTTCTGTTGGTAACTCTAATGAATTTATCCCGCTGCAGCAGAGGTAACTCTGGGTCTTCCTTTCCTGTGGCAGTCCTCATGAGAGAGTGAGTTTTATCATAGCACTTGATGGTTTTTGTGACTGCACTTGAAGAACTTTCAAGAGTTCTTGAAAGTATTTCCGGATTGAGCGACTTCATGTCTTAAAGTAATGATGAACTGTCATTTTCTTTGCTTATTTGATTGTTTTTTTGCCATAATATAGACTTGGTATTTTTACAAAATAGGGCTATTCTGTATACCATCCCTATTTAACCTTTCTTTAACTAGGCAAGGCATTTAAGAAAACAAATTCTTATTTTACAATGGCAGCCTCACCGGCCAAACCCTCCCCTAAAACCAGACACGACTGGCTGCGCAATTGTGTGCCGCCCTATGGGACTCCCGATCACAGCCGGTTGTGAATACCACCCCGGGATCGAACCAGGGTCTGTAGTGATGCCTCTAGCACTGAGATGCAGTGCCTTGACCACTGCGCCCTCGGGAGCCCAACCCTACCTTGTCACAAACACACTGATTGGCTCAAACGCATGAAGGAAAGAAATTCCACAAATGTACTCTTAACAAGGCACATCTGTTAATTGAAAATGCATTCCAGGTGACTACCTCATGAAGCTGGTTGAGAGAATGCCAAGTGTGTGCAAAGTTGTCATCAAGCAAAAGGGTGGCTACTTTAAAGAGTCTCAAAATATATTTAGATTTACACATTTTTTGGTTACTACATGATTCCATATGGGTTATTTCATAGTTTTTTAAGTAAAAATAAGGAAACCCCCTTGATAGGTGTGTCCAAACTTTTGACTGGTACTGTATATTAATATCACAGGCTGACTACCCGCTTGCGTCACGTGCCCGAGCGCTGCAAAATAATTTTAGATATCTATATTATTCAAATATTGCACCCACTGCTTGCGCGCGTCAACGAGCGTCTGCGTTGCCAAGGGTAAAATAGAAGTATTCTATTTGTGAAGCACTCACGCTGCAAGTCCTGCCTCTCCCATCTCCTCATTGGTTTCTAGAAGCAGGTACCCACGTCCGTCTATCTCCTCATGTGGTTATACCCATGTGGGTGACTGAAAGACGAACGAGGTCAGTGGCGGTATATGCACCTAATTTATGAAAGTTGCCAATCGCAATATAAAGTCAAGAGAAGAAAAATCCTGGAAGGAGGAGAGATGACTAGAAACGATTCGGTTGAAATGTTTACTAAACAGGTTATTTCGCCTGACAAAATACTCCAGTACAGGGATACGTCCAATTGCTTTTGCAACCAGCGTAACAAAACAAATAAACATAAACTAGCCTTTGACCAAAAGGCTGTGGCCAAAAAGTTAAAGCAAAACAAATAAAGGCTACTCCTGTCTTTAGACTATCGTCTAAACATAATAGTAACAGGAGGAACCTAAAGCCTGCCTTGGTTAACAGAGAGCCAAGGTGCCCCAGTAAACACAGACTTTTTCTGAGATAGAGAATCCGACATCCTCCCAGCTCCCTGTCCTCTATTCCCCATTCTCCCCCAGCTGCTCTCCTGGCACACCTAATATAAAAGAGGAAAGTCACAAAGCAATTAGTGGGCCCAGGTGTGTACTATTTGGCTTTGCACTGAGTACCTATCCCCTGAGGAGGGTGCTGTCGTGTCGTCTTCCTCCGGCTGGTYACTGAACTCACAATATCTATAGATATAGACACCCTAAATACTGTGGCAAGTGCGCTAATCCAGTGTCACTTTGATTATGCCTGCACATCATGGTTCACCAGAAGCCACAATACATCTAAAGAATAAGATACAGATTAGGATGGAATATTTTGATTAGAGCTTGGATCGGGATTWAAAAAATTCAAGTCTGATGCTACCTGAGTCTGATGAGCCATACATCAAAGACATGTTATGATCCCAAGCCCCAAAAAGCCCAAATGATTGTGCCATTATCCAATACATAGCCTATCATAGGCCTACCACACATTATGCATGGCATAAAAACATGAAAGCCCATACATGTAGCTATGCTCTCTTGGGTAAGTAAATGAAACAAGCTCCAGTAAGCTAATCTTTTTGAGTGTGGACTGTATTGCTGTATTGTATTATACTAAACAAAAATATAAATGCAACATACAAGAATTTCAAAGATGTTACTGAGTTAAAGTTCAAATAAGGAAATCAGTAAATGTTAAAAAAAAATCATTAGGCCCTGATCTATGTATTTCACATGACTGGGCAGGGGTGCAGCCATGGGTGGGCCTGGGAGGGCATAGGCCCACCTACTTGGCAGCCAGGCCCAGCCAATCAGAATATTTTTTTCTCACAAAAGGGCATTATTACAGACAGAAATACTCCTCAGCAGCCACCCCACCCCTCCAGAGACGATCCCGCAGGTGAAGAAGCTGGATATGGAGGTCCTGGGCTGGCGTGGTTACACGTGGTCTGTGGTTGTGAGGCCAGTTGGACGTACTGCCAAATTCTCTAAAACGACATTGGTAGAGAAATTAACATTTAATTATCTGGCAACAGCTCTGGTGAACATTCCTGCATTCAGCATGCCAATTGCACGCTCACTCAAAGACATCTGTGGCATTGTGTTGTGTGACAACTGCACATTTTAGAGTGGCTTTTTATTGTCCCCAGCACAAGGTGCACCTGTGTAATGATCATGCTGTTTTATCAACTTCTTGATATTCTCACTAACAGGGATACAAACATGTGTGCACAAAATTTGGGAGAAATACGCTTTTTGTGCATATGGAACATTTCTGGGATTTTTTYTWAAAACATGGGACCAACACTTAACATTTATATATATTTTTTTAGTGTTTATGGACTGGAATTAAGCACCTCTTTCAAACCATGAACCTGGGAGAGAACATGTGATGCTGGTGCAGGACATGCGRCCTACAAAGTTACAATTATAGGCTAGCGAATTTGATTTACATTTTGAAATATAACAGGRCCTATTTTACATTTTTTATAATTAGTAGGCTGATACATGCATACCTTTCATACTATTTACCCTAATGTTGTACAAAGTGCGTATTAGCCTACCTACCTCCTCTTTCAATTGTTGCTTCATTCCTTCCTTGCTTTCAACAGTTAGATGAAATGTTTTGTTGTCCTGATTTTCATCATTGCAATGTCATGCTTGAATAAACATCATGTTACGGCTGTCGTTGGAATGAGACCAAGGTGCAGCAATGTAGGCGTACATTTTGAATTTATAAAAAAAAACAAGAAAAGATAAACGACACAAAGTATAGTAGCACTAAACCAGCAACTAACAAAAACAAGATTCCACAACCGAAAGTGGGAAAAAGGGCTGCCTAAGTATGATTCCCAATCAGAGACAATGATAGACAGCTGCCTCTGATTGGGAACCATACTCGACCTAAACAAAGAAATAGACAACATAGAATGCCCACCCCAAATCACACCCTGACCTAACCAAATAGAGAAATAAAACGGCTCTCTAAGGTCAGGGCGTGACAGTACCCGCCCCCAAAGGTGCGGACTCCCGGCCGCAAACCTGAACCTATAGGGAGGGTCCGGGTGGCATCTACCCTCGGTGGCGGCTCTGGTTAGGGACGTAGCCCCCGCTCCCTACGCTGATCCCTCCGCTTCTGTGGAACCGGACCATGAATCGTTGCCGGAGGAACCGATTGTGATCATCGCCGGAGGCTCTGAACTGGGAACTACCGCTGGAGGCTCCGGACTGCAGATCGTCGCCGGAGGCTCCGGACTGGGAACCCCCGCTGGAGGCTCCGGACCGCGGACCGTCGCTGGAGGCTCCGGACCCGGGGACCGTCTCTGAAGGCTCCGGACCGGGGACCGTCGCTGGAGGCTCCGGACCGGGGACCGTCGCTGGAGGCTCCTTGCCCTGGATTTTCACTGCAGGCTCCGGGCCATGGATCATCACTGGAGTCTTCATGCCATAGAGTATCACTGGAGGCTTCATGCCATGGATCATCACTACAGGCTCCGGGCCATGGATCATCACTGGAGGCTTCGTGCCATGGATCATCACTACAGGCTCCGGTTCATGGATTAGCACTGGGGCTTCGTGCCATGGATCATCACTACAGGCTTCGTGCCATGGATCATCACTAGAGGCTTCGTACGTGGAGCCGGAACAGGTCTCACCGGACTGAGGAGACGTACTGGAAGCCTGGTGCGTGGAGCTACCACAGGGCTTACCAGGCTGGGGAGACATACTGGAGGCCTGGTACCGGAACAGGTCTCACCAGACTGGGGAGATGCACTGGAAGCCTGGTGCGTGAAACAGGCACCGGATACAGGCACAACCCGTCCTGGCTGGATGCCCACTTCCGCCCGGCAAATGCGGGGCGCTGGCACAGAGCGCACCGGCCTGTGAATGCTCACTGGAGACACCGTGCTCATCACCACATAACACGGTGCTGACCAGTCACACGCTCCCCACGGTAAGCACGGGGAGTTGGCTCAGGTCTAAACCCTGACACCGCCAATCTCCCGCCCCGTGTCCCCCCCCCAATTTTTTGGGGCTGCCTCTCGTGCTTGCTTTGTTGGTATAACTCCTCGTAAGTCGCCGTTCCGCTTTCGCTGCCTCCATCTCCTCCTTCGGACGGCGATACTCCCCGGCCCTTGTCCAGGGTCCTGCTCCCTCCAGGATTTCCTCCCAGGTCCAGTCGTCCTGACCACGCTGCTTGGTCCGTTGGTGGGGATCTTCTGTTACGGCTGTCGTCGGAATGAGACCAAGGTGCAGCGTGGTAGGCGTACATTTTGAATTTATTAAATGAACACCAAAAAACAAGAAAGATAAACGACACGTAAAGTATAGTAGCGCTAAACCAGCAACTAACAAAAACAAGATCCCACAACCGAAAGTGGGAAAAGGGCTGCCTAAGTATGATTCCCAATCAGAGACAACGATAGACAGCTGCCTCTGATTGGGAACCATACTCGGCCTAAAACAAAGAAATAGACAACATAGAATGCCCACCCAACACACCCTGACCTAACCAAATAGAAGAAATAAATATGGCTCTCTAAGGTCAGGGCGTGGACAATCATTGTAATGACATGCTTGAATAATATAGGACTACAATAAGATGCAGATGGCTTTATTTTCTCTTCATGAAGATTTAATGGTTAGGAGTCTGAACAAATAACCACTGTAAACCCCAAGACATTTTTAACTCAAATACTTCAAGTAAGTGGTACTCAAAGTCAATGACAAGTCATTTTTACTTAAAATGTTTGTGGTCTGACTCAAAACTAAATGAGAAGTCACATGTACTCTATTTTTTAATGTTATGATAACAAATTAACTTTTTTCCCCAGCATGCTCTACTGCAGGTGGATTTTTTGGTTATTGTTTTTAATATCTGTGTTTTTGCATGTACATTGAGTGATTGTTTGATTGATTAAATGTTATGCTACACAAAGATAAAGACATTTTTTCTAAACTAATCCAATCATTGAATTTTTGTACCCTTACTGAACTGGTTGTTCCAGTTTTAAATGGTTTAGGTAGTTCTCCCATTGTGCTTAACCCCGGTAGTCATTATGAGTGCAGGTTGCTGGTGAATACACATTTCAACTGTTGGATAGCCTAACGCTGGCTAGAATCCAATAAGAATTACACATCACTTTGCAAGCCAGCATAATGTGATTTACAGTTAGGGTTGCAAAATTCTGGTAAATTTCCCAGATTTTCCAGAAATCCTTGTTGCAACTTGCAGGCCTGATGTGGCCTGTAAACTATGAGTTTCAAGCCACTGTATAAGGCCTTGTTGTAACAATCCTTTCTTCCTGTGAATAACTGGACCAAAGCGCAGCGTGAGACGTGTTCATGATATTTTATTAAAATCAGAACACTAGAACAAAAAATAACAAAGAGGAAAACGAACAGTTCTGTAAGGAAACTAACAATACAGAAAACAACTACCCACAAAACACAGGTGGGAAAAGGCTACCTAAGTATGGTTCTCAATCGGAGACAACGATAGACAGCTGCCTCTGATTGAGAACCACACCCGGCCAAACACACAGAAATAGAACACAAAACATAGAATGCCCACCCCAACTCACGCCCTGACCAAACCAAAATAGAGACATAAAAAGGATCTCTAAGGTCAGGGCGTGACACTTGTGATATATGTAATGGTTAAATTATAATGTGATATTCACCTAGGAACACACTTGTTGAAGGCCACAGGACTGAAAATGAACGAATTCAAGACACACTGGGAAATTATTGGAGGCGTGGCTTAGTGGGGGCATTACATTTAAGTATACCATACCAAAAAAAATGCATTTGTATTACTCATATGAAGGGAGTACTGCTCACGTCAGCTATTTAAGTTCCTTAATTTTTTTTTTTTTAGGTAATCAGTTTCCTCAAAATGTTTGAGTAGCCAGAACTTATCCGGTTTTACAGTGTATAGTCTACCTGCATTCYGTTTTCTCTCGTCTTTCAAACTCCCCAGCCCATGGCCATGGGTTCTATTGGCTGCTGTATTTAACATTCAGCAAACAAGAGCTTGCATCCCTCTTCCAATAGTCTATTAGTATAACAAATGCTAAAAATAAATTCTTCCAGTAAGGTATTCTAGTCTAGCTTTTCCTGGGACTCCAAGAGCAAAGGATTTTTTTTTAAGGAGAGGCCAGCAGAGAGCGACAGAGGCTATAAGTTATATGCTTATTTATAGCCCATCATTGATTACCTAAATACAAGGCTAATAACTTTATTGAATATATATACAATTGATATATATATATATATTTAGGTATATATATACATCAATTTTGAACAGAATTATCTATTTTGGATGCAATTTGAATGGAATTGAGAGAGAGACAGAGAAACGATGACAAAGTGCTCGCATGCACTCTGATTTAAAGCAACAATTGTCACGCCCTGACCATAGAGAGCCTTTTTATTCTCTATTTTGGTTAGGTCGGGGTGTGACYAGGGTGGGTGATCTAGTGCATTTATTTCTATGTTGGCCTGGTATGGTTCCCAATCAGAGGCAGCTGTTTATCGTTGTCTCTGATTGGGGATCATATTTAGGCAGCCATTTCCCCACTGGTTTTTGTGGGATCTTGTTTTCGTGTTGATGCCTGTGAGCTCTACAGAACGGCACGTTTCGTTGCTCTTTATTGTTTTTGTGAGTTTCAATTAATAAACATGTGGAACTCTACGTACGCTGCGCCTTGGTCCGAGTATGATTACCATGACGATCAGACAGAAGATCACAGAAGATCCCACCACAACAGGACCAAGCAGCGTGCCCGGGAAGAGAAGGTATCCTGGGCTTGGGAGGAGATAAAGGAGGAGAAGACATCCTGGACTTGGGAGGAAATTATGGCTGGAGACGAAAGCCTTCCGTGGAAGCAGACGCAGGGAGAGAAGGGAGGACAGCTACGACGCGTGAGATTGTGTTGGTAGCCCTGGGAAAACACCTCATTCAGCTCATTGAGGGCTTGATGATTAGTT
>NC_036853.1:36756391-36757576 GCF_002910315.2 Salvelinus sp. IW2-2015 | reverse complement strand
TTACTGGTGGGGTACTTGATGAACGTGTTGGGAAACAATGTGGCTACAGTAATATAAGGAATAAATGTGTGTCTTGAAGCCATGGTTTCACGGCCCTTATTAATGATACAAGTTTATATTCACATTAAAAATGGGTTATATTACAACCTTGGGATACGATGTTGGGCAAAGTGGTGTAGGAGAGTCTGACATATAACCCCTAACTTGAGTTCAGTCTTTGCCAATGAGAACCAAGAGGGGCCAAGCTTCGTCCTTTATGACTGGGAAAGGCCTTGATTCTAGGCTGTAGAAAATCCTACTCCATCTCACTAGATCAGAACAGGATGGATCAACAGTGATTGATATTACTGGTYTTTATCCAATAAAAAAAGGATAGTTGTGTTTTGCTCCATAACACACTTAAATTATTTGTCTTCCAATATGAWGTGGATCATTATCAGGTTATTTGATATTTCAGCTTCGGTAACAAAATAACACCATGGTCGTAACAACACTTTAAACAGTTTGTAAATGTGTAGAATGTGTTTGTTTTGGGTCCAGACTGGTAAGTTWACTTAGTCACAGAGGATTTTCTTCTGAATAACTGGTCAGTGYATAGCACTTTCCATTCAGTTTCAGGCAACTTTGATGTAAGGCTTGATCACACCTGTAGTGACGACTTCTATCCATTGTTCACKAGATATATCAATGTAATTACACCCAACACAATGTTGAAAACAGAATGATTCCCACCACTAGATCACATAACTAGATGTGAGCTGGACGTGATCCCAACGCTGCCACCAATTTTAGTGGAAGTAAGTGAAAGCTGCAACAGACACTCTAACCAGGGTTCATTGGTGGCAAAGTGAGCACTAATGGCAGTTGCATTGAAAGCCTGGTATGCCCTTGGGCGGTGGCAGTAGGCCTACAGTGGTAGCATATGCCTTGTTACAATAGCCTAAGTATATAACATGATTGAGACAACCATAATAATCCCCATGAAACGACCTTGGAAGTAAAATAAGTGTAAATCAARTAACATTTTATTGGTCACATACATGTATTTAGCAGATGTTATTGTGGRTGTAGCGAAATGCTTGTGCTTCTAGCTTTGACAGTGCAGTAATATCTAACAAGTAATATCTAACAGTGTCACAACACATACCCAAAATACACGTAAATCAAAGCAAGGAATGCATTAAG
>NC_036853.1:36733481-36753150 GCF_002910315.2 Salvelinus sp. IW2-2015 | reverse complement strand
CAAATGTTACTGGTGGGGTACTTGATGAACAGGGTGGTGGGAAACACTGTGCTACAGTAATATAAGGAATAAATGTGTGTCTTGAAGCCATGGGTTTCACGGCCCTATAATTAATGATACAAGTTATATATCACTTTAAAAATGGGTTATTTACAACCTCTGGGTATAACATGTTGGGCAAAGTGGTGTAGGAGAGTCTGACATATAACCCCTAACTTGAGTTCAGAGTCTTTGCCAATGAGAACCAAGAGGGGCCAAGCTTCGTCCTTTATGACGGGAAAGGCCTTGATTCTAGGCTGTAGAAAATCCTACTACCATTCTCACTAGATCAGAACAGGATGATCAACAGTGATTGATATTACTGTGTCTTTATCAATAAAAAAAGGATAGTTGTGTTTTGCTCCATAACACACTTAAATTATTTGTCTTCCAATATGAGTGGATTCATTTATCAGGTTATTTGATATTTCAGCTTCGGAACAAAAATAACACCATGGTCGTAACAACACTTTAAACAGTTTGTAAATGTGTAGAATGTGTTTGTTTTGGGTCCAGACTGGTAAAGTATTACTTAGTCACAGAGGATTTTCTTCTGATAATAACTGGTCAGTGCATAGCACTTTCCATTCAGTTTCAGGCAACTTTGATGTAAGGCTTGATCACACCTGTAAGTGACGACTTCTATCCATTGTTCACGAGATATATCAATGTAATTACACCCAACACAATGTTGAAAACAGAATGATTCCCACCACTAGATCACATAACTAGATGTGAGCTGGACGTGATCCAACGCTTGCCACCAATTTTAAGTGGAAGTAAGTGAAAGCTGCAACAGACACTCTAACCAGGGTTCATTGGTGGCAAAAGTGAGCACTAATGGCAGTTGCATTGAAAGCCTGGTATGCCCTTGGGCAGTGGCAGTAGGCCTACAGTGGTAGCATATGCCTGTTACAATAGCCTAAGTATATAACATGATTGAGACAACCATAATAATCCCCATGAAACGAACCTTGGAAGTAAAATAAGTGTAAATCAATAACATTTTATTGGTCACATACATGTATTTAGCAGATGTTTATTGTGGATGTAGCGAAATGCTTGTGCTTCTAGCTTTGACAGTGCAGTAATATCTAACAAGTATATCTATACAGTGTCACAACACATACCCAAAATACACGTAAATCAAAGCAAGGAAATGCATTAAGCCATATACCAGTGGGGAGAACAGTATTTGATACACTGCTGATTTGGGCAGGTTTTCCTACTTACAAAGCATGTAGAGGTCTGCTAATGTTTATCATTAGGTCACACTTTCAACTTGGAGAGACGGAATCTAAACAAAAATCCAGAAAATCACATTGTATTGATTTTTAAGGTAATTAATTTGCATTTTATTGCATGACATAAGTATTTGATCAACCTACCAACCAGTAAGATTTCGGCTCTCACAGACCTGTTTGTTTTTCTTAAGAAGCCCTCCTGTTTCTTCCAACTCATTACCTTATTAACTGCACCTGTTTGAACTCGTTACCTGTATAAAAGACCCCTGTCCACACACTCAATCAAACAGACTACCTCTCCACAATGGCCCAAGACCAGAGAGCTGTTAAGGACATCAGGGGAAAAAATAAAATTGTAGAACTGCACCAAGGCTGGGATGGGCTACAGGACATTAAGGCAAGCAGCTTGGTGGAGGCAAACAACTGTTGGCGCAATTATTAGAAAGGAAGAAGTTCAAGATGACGGTCAATACCCTCGGGTCTGGGGCTCCATGCAAAGATCTCCCTCGTGGGGCATTCAATGATCATGAGGAAGGTTGAGGGATCAGCCCCAGAACTACACGGGCAGGACCTGGTCAATGACCTGAAGAGAGCTGGGACCACAGTCTCAAAGGAAAACCATTAGTAACACACTACGCCGTCATGGATTTAAATCCTGCAGCGCACGGCAAGGTCCCCCTGCTCAAGCCAGCGCATGTCCAGCCGTCTGAAGTTGCCAATGACCCATCTGTACATCCAGAGGAGGAAATGGGAGATATGTCAATGTGGTCTGATGAGACAAAAAATATAATTTTTGGTCTAAACCCACTCGCCGTGTTTGAGGAAGTAGAAGGATGATACAACCCAAGAACACCATCCCAAACCGTGAAGCATGGAGGTGGAAACATCATTCTTGGGGATGGCTTTTCTGCAAGGGGACAGGACGACTGCACCGTATTGAGGGGAGGATTAAGGGACGCATGTTACACGCGGATCGTTGGCCAACAACCTCCTTCCCTCAGTACAGAGCATTGAAATGGGTCGTTGGCTGGGTCTTCCAGCATCGACAACGACCCGAAAACACCAGCCCAGGGCAACTAAGGAGTGGCCTCCGTAAGAAGCATACTACAAGGATCCTCTGGAGTGGCCGAGCCAGTCTCCAGACCTGAACCCAATAGAAATCTTTGGGGGGAGCTGAAAAGTTCGTATTGCCCAGCGACAGCCCCGAAATCTGAAGGATCTGGAGAAGGCTGTATGGAGGAGTGGGCCAAATCCCTGCTGCCAGTTGTTGCAAAACCTGGTCTAAGAACTACCAGGAAACGTATGCATCTCTGTAATGCAAAACAATAAGGTTTCTGTACCAAATATTAAGTTTCTGCTTTTCTGATGTATCAAATACTTATGAATCATGCAATAAAATGCAAAATAATTACTTAAAATCAGACAATGTGATTTTCGGATTTTGTTTAGATTCCGTCCTCTCACGTTGAAGTTGTACCTATGATAAATACAGATCCTCTACATGCTTTCTAAAGTAGGAAAACCTGCAAAATCGTTCAGTGTATCAAATACTTGTTCTCCCCACTGTATAACATATACACTACCATTCAAAAGTTTAGGGTCACTTAGAAATGCCCTTGTTTTTGAAAGAAAAAGCAAATTTTGTCCATTAAAATGACATCAAATTGATTAAAAATACAATGTAGACATTGTTAATGTTGTAAAATGACTATTGTAAATGGCTGATTTTTTAAATAGAATATCACTTCAAAATATTTTCCCACCAGCACAGGTTTCATAAATTCACAAATAGCGGATGAAATATTCACTTACTTTTTGAAAATCTTCCTCTGATTTTGTCATCCAAAGGGTCCAGCTTACAACATGTAGTGTCGTTTTTGTTAGATAAAATCTCTCTTTATATCCAAAAGTTGTTGAGTTGGCACCATCGATTTGAGTAATCCACTCGTTCAACCTGCAGAGAAGGAATCCAAAAATACTGCTAAACTTGTTAAAACAAGTCAAATACTTCTATTGAATCCTCAGATACGCTAAAATGTAATTAAACTATAATATTTCATACGGAAAGAAGTATGTTCAATAGGAAAGCGATATTAGCAGGTGTGGTCCTCTTCGTCCGCTGCACATACACGAACCAAGTCTGTATCCCAGTACTAAAACTCATTATTCTTCCAGATTTTGTTTGGAAGAAACAAGCCTGAAACCTGAACAAAGACTGTTGACATTCTAGGAAGAACATAGTAATTGCAATCTGGGAGAGGTTGGATTTGCCCTATACTTTCCATTGTAAGAGCATGGGTTTCAAAAAAAAAGAATCTGTTGTTTCTTTGGATTTTTCCCTACCATATCTATATTGTGTTATAGTCTCATGCATTATTTTAACATTTCTACAAACTTCAAAGTGGTTTCTATCCAATGGTACCAATTATATGCATATCCTGGCTTCAGGGCCTGAGTAACAGGCAGTTTACTTTGGGCACRTCAGTCAGGCGGAAATTGAGAAAATATTACCCTAGCCTGAAGAAGTTTTTAATGACATTTAGAAATTGTCAAGCCAAGCCTTCGATACTGGGTAAGCCTACAGGATAGGGAGGGATGTGTTTTCTGTTTGTCGAGATTGACATAGTTTATTTATTGTAGTGTTGAAAACCCAGACCATGATAATGAAGTGCCCGAAGTAGGTGTTKTGTTTATTGGTTGTGTGATGCATTGGCACAGAAACCTCTTGGTGGAAAATTTGTTGCATATATTTTATATAATTACAAATGTGGCATCAACATTTTGAAAATCTGATTCCTCCTAGCTGATCATTGTCTGCAACCAGCTCTGATCGTGAAGTAATGAAACAGTAAGCTCATCTGTGGTGGTCGGCTAGCTCTGAACCTTCAGACCGTAGCCCTGCCTGTCATCAACTGTGCCATAATAGCATGTTGCAAAGTTGATATCAACGTTTAAAAACGTAGGGTCGCTACATTTATTGTTATTCGTGGTCGTAAACATTATATTGAGTTTATTATATGAGGGGGAGGGTGTTCAATTCATTTTAMAGTACAAGGGGAGGGTCATGTGAAAATATTTTTACATTTGGGGAGGGGGGTGATATTTTTTATTATGACAGCTTGAGTTGGACAAGCCCCCCCCTAAAKGAAAGATTGATTGAGGCTGCCTGCTCCCATTTTGTGGGAATCGGCTGTTTGGTGTCTTGTATTTTCCATACCAGACTGAGGTTATTATCTTGCCTCCTGGCGTGAGGCAATACGAATCTACATCTTTAGGGGCCGATGAATAAACGAGATGATGAACGAGAACGAGGAAGTCGCGCTTGTGGGATRGGGAGTTCACAATAACAGCTGGACTGTCCACGCCCGCCTGTCATTGAATGACAGTCACTGAGCGGAAGACAGAGAGAGGCGTCTCCACCGTGCGGCGCCACGATCGATGCGACACAGTACACCTGAGGAGTGAACCATACCTGCGGAGAGTAGACTTCTCCAAAACCAGCTCGCCAACATGGGGTTATCACCTTCTAGTCTCCTAGATGAACATGGATCCAACTACATACGAGGTAAAGGAACACTTTTCCAAAATATTATGTATGTGCCATACTTTGTCTGCTCCAGACGCGGTTGCGTGGTAGTCTGTACCTGCGAGAGTGGCAAGATTACGCAACTCTGTTCCGCGGACAAATTTTACAAACCAATTTAATTAACTTTTTTTAAATTCACACGCGTCTTCAATATTTTGTTCCAACTGATCGCATAGCTGCTACCCACTGGGCACATACGATGAGTTAACTTAGTTTTGATTAGGTAATTGTTGAGTGTCAATAATGTTAATTCAACACATAATCAACAACAAAAGTCATCCTGTTTTTGGATTTAGGTTAAATTGGTGTAAAAAATCCGAAAATGTTTAATGACTTTTATTAATCCAATCAGTTTTCCACATTGATTCAAAGACATCATATATTTTTGGCGGGGTTGAAAATGACGTGGAAACAATGTTTGATTCAGCCAGTTTTGCCAGTGTACTTGATGTCTTTCTCAGTGCGAACTGTTTTTTCTATTCATCATATCTTTTCACCTAATGCTTGGTCAAGAAAATACAGATACAGTGCCTTCGGAAAGTATTCAGACCCCTTGACTTTTTTCCAAATTTGTTACGTTACAGCCTTATTCAAAATGTATTACAAAAAAATCATCACCAATCTACACACAATACCCATAATGACAAAGCGAAAACAGGTTTTTAGATTTTTGCAAATATATTAAATAAAAAACATTAATACCTTATTTACATATTATTCAGACCCTTTGCTATGAGACTCAAAATGAGCTCAGGTGTGATCCTGTTCCATTGATCATTCCTTGAGATGTGTCTACAACTTGATTGGAGAGTAAATTCAATTGATTGGACAGATTTGGAAAGGCACAGACCTGTCTATATAAGGTCCCACAGTTGACAGTGCATGTCAGAGCAAAAACCACGATGAAGTCGAAGGAATTGTCCGTAGAGCTCCGAGACAGATTGTGTCGAGGCACAGATCTGGAAGGGTACAAAATATTTTTACTGCATTGAAGGTCCCAGGAACTCCATTATTCTTAAATGGAAAAAGTTGAAACTACCAAGACTCTTCCTCTTCCACAAACAAATTAAGAAGGAAAGAAATTCCACAAATTAAGTTTGATGTCTTCATCTATCACTATTATTCTACAATGTAGAAAATAGTAAAAATAAAGAAAAACATGGAATGAGTAGGTGTGTCAAATTTGTGATTGGTACTGAATGTTTGACTAACACTTGAGGATCCTACTATGTAAAAATATCAAATCACCAATTGCTTGGTCAATGTCATCTGAGAAAGATCAAAAGTTCAAAATCTGCAGGAGGCGTGGATGGTCAGTRGTGTGATGTGATGTGGCTGTAGGATACATCATGCTACATCACTAWCCTGAGACAGACTGGAGATGTGGAGAGAACAGCAAATAAATATACATCGGAGCATAGGAGGAGGTCATGGGAATTATACAGTAGCCTCATAGAACCTTCCTGAAATAACCTTTTGGAGTTTCACCCTAGTCCTGGTTCTGCTGTTTGTCTGTATCTGGCAGGGCTTTATCAAGTAAGGTCACCCCTTCTAGCCGTGCAGGCAGCTGAAAAGTGAGAAGCAGTCAAAAAGTTCCTGGACCTGTTTTACCTTTCTCTCTTCAGGTTACCATGGTGTCTATTGAAAAACATATGGGTGGGGACTGTGGACAAAGGATTATTATCTCTCTCTTTCTCTCATTTGTTGTTTGTGTGTGTGTGTGTATGTGTGTGTGTTAGCAGGTGCTAATGGACAGTGCTTTCGGATGTTAAGCTTTGGCCATGTCATTCTCTACCATAAACAACTATCTGAAATTAATAATAACAGAKATTTGCATAATTGTACATTAATAGTGATGCGCCGATATGACATTTTTGGCCGATACTGACATCCAATATTTTCCTTGCCCCCCCCCCCAAAAAAACAATACCGATATTTAAAATTTTTGCTGCCTTTTAAGCATTCTAGTACAGTTAAATAGTTAACACACACACATGGACGCAGCGGTCTAAGGCACTGCATCTCAGTGCAAGAGGTGTCACTACAGTCCCTGGTTTGAATCCATGCTGTATCACATCCGTCCGGGTTTGGCCGGGGTAGGCCGTCATTGTAAATAAGAATTTCTTCTTAACTGACTTGCCTAGTTAAATAATTTTACACACACTGACCAAAAAGTTATTTTGTTGGCCATTACGTATGTCCCCATTACCAGTAAAATATATTCAAAACCTCTTTCTTTCACTTACTTGCTGTGCTGTTCCGTTGTTCATTTGTTCAGTCGTTTCATTCTCAACCAGGATTTCATCATACATGTCAAGCAGTGAAGTTTCAGCTCTGTCTGTCCGTGGCCTCTCTTCCTCGGTGCGYACTGTCACTGTGTCCGTTTCCATCTTGTCCAGCTGTGTATGTAACATTTCACATAAACCCTGTTTMTTGTCTGCATCGAAGTAGCGGTCCTTGTACATAGCATCGAGCATGGTGGCGACACAGTAAAGCGAGAATGCCACCGAATCGCTTGTTCACAGCCCGTGTCGGCAGTTTTGCTGAGCAGGCGTTTCAATGCCATGACAGAGGGTATCACGTCTGCTGCAGGCGCAGTTGATGACCTTATTTCTCGAGTCAGTTGTTCGAATGGAGCTAGCTAGTGTGTTCATGTTTCCATGTTTCAAACATGTTCTCAAATGCCATTGAAATGGCAGCAGCGGTATGACAAGCAGCACATTCATGAGCATGCAAAACGACTTTCCTCAGTACGAAATCCTCGAGGACCCACTGTGCTGTCAAGACTCAGCATGCTCATGGGGCTGATATCGCTGGTCCAAATGTCAGTCGTGAAGCTAATAGCAGTTACTGTGTAACTCCGGTAGGACAACATCTGAAAAATAGCGCACTTGGTAGTGTGTAACGGTGCTCGWCYARTCGGCRAAAGCCAACATCACCCACGACAGAGAACGGTTGATTGTCAAGAGCAATGAATTCCATTATCTTGGCGTTAATKGATTTCGCCTTTGAGTTGTCTCGCTGAAATTTTCTTACTCTTTCAAATGACTGCTCGACTTGTTGACTGCTCAATCCACACAGCAGACATTGTGGGCTAGGTTATGAATGCTGTGTAGCACAAAATTTTACGTGGCGTCATTAATACCTAGTAGTATACCTATTAAGTTAGAGTAGCAGTGGTCGAGTGTATTACCCCCGCGCGTAGTGCAATCAATATGCTGATAGAATTTAGGTAGTCTTGTTCTCAAATTTGCTTTGTTAAAATCCCCAGCTACAATAAATGCACCCTCAGGATATATGGTTTCCAGTTTACATAGAGTCCACTGAAGTTCCTTGASGGCCGTCGTGGTATCTGCTTGAGGGGGAATGTACACAGCTGTGATGATAACTGATGAGAATTCTCTKGGAAGGTTATATGGTTGGCATTTGATTGTGAGGAATTCTGGCTCAGGTGAACAGAAGGCCTTGAGATCCTGTATGTTGTTATGATTACACCATGAGTCGTTAATCATGAAGCATACACCCCCGCCCTTCCTCTTCCTAGAGAGGTGTTTATCTCTGTCGGCGCGATGCATGGAGAAGCCCGGTGGCTGTACCGATTCCGACAACATATGAGAGCCATGTTTCCGTGAAACAGAGAATGTTACGATCTCTGATGTCTCTCTGGAAGGCAACCCTTGCTCGAGTTTCGTGTACCTTGTTGTCAAGAGACTGGACATTGACGAGTAGTATATTCGGGAGCGGTTGGCGATGTCTACGGAGCCCGACCAGGAGGCCTCTCCGTCTGCCCCATCTGCGGCGCCATTGTCTTGGGTCGGCTTCTGGGATTAGATCCATTGTCCTCGGAAGTGGTCCAAACAGAGAATCTGCTTTGGAAAAGTCTTATTCCTGGTCGTAATGTTGGTAAGTTGACGTCCCTCTTATATCCAATAGTTCTTCCCGGCTGTATGTAATAAGAATTAAGATTTCCTGGGACAACGATGTAAGAAATAATACATAAAAAACAGAATACTGCATAGTTTCCTAAGGACTTGAAGCGAGGCAAACATCTCTGTCAGCACCATCTCACAAGTGATAGGCTAATATTGTCACTCATCAGACTATTCTTGATTTAATCTTGTCTTTACATTAGAGGTCGACCGATTATGATTTTTCAACGCCGATACCGATACCAATTATTGGAGGACCAAAAAAGCAGATACCGATTAATCGGCCGATTCTTATTTATTTATTTGTAATAATGACAATTRCAACAATACTGAATGAACACTTATTTTAAMTTAATATAATACATCAATAAAATCAATTTAGCCTCAAATAAATAATGAAACATGTCCAATTTGGTTTAAATAATGCAAAAACAAARTGTTGGAGAAGAAAGTAAAAGTGCAATATGTGCCATGTAGAAAAGCTAATGTTTAAGTTTCTTGCTCAGAACATGAGAACATATGAAAGCTGGTGGTTCCTTTTAACACGAGTCTTCAATATTCCCAAGTAAGAAGTTTTAGGTTGAGATTATTATAGGAATATTTCTCTCTATACCATTTGTATTTCATATACCTTTGACTATTGGATGTTCTTATAGGCACTTTAGTATTGCCAGTGTGACAGTATAGCTTCCGTCCCTCTCCTCGCCCCTACCTGGGCTCGAACCAGGAACACATCAACAACAGCCACCCTCGAAGCATCGTTACCCATCGCTCCACAAAAGCCGCGGCCCTTGCAGGGCAAGGGGAACAACTACTCCAAGTCTCAGAGCGAGTGACGTTTGAAACGCTATTAGCGCGCACCCCGCTAACTAGCTAGCCATTTCACATCGGTTACACCAGCCTAATCTCGGGAGTTGATAGGCTTGAAGTCATAAACAGCTCAATGCTTGAAGCACAGCGAAGAGCTGCTGGCAAACGCACTAAAGTGCGGTTTGAATGAATGCTTACGAGCCTGCTGCTGCCTACCATCGCTCAGTCAGACTGCTCTATCAAATATCAAATCATATACTTAATTATAACATAACACACAGAAATACGAGCCTTTGGTCATTAATATGGTCGAATGCGGAAACTATAATTTCGAAAACAAAACGTTTATTCTTTCAGTGAAATACGGAACCGTTCCGTATTTTATCTAACGGATGGCATCCCTAAGTCTAAATATTGCTGTTACATTGTACAACCTTTAATGTTCTGTCATAATTATGTACAATTCTGGCGAATTAATTACGGTCTTTGTTAGGAATAAATGGACTTCACACAGTTCGCAACGTGCCAGGCGGCCCAAACTGCAGCATATACCCTGACTGCTTGCACGGAACGCAAGAGAAGTGACACAATGTCCCTAGTTATAAGAAATTAATGTTAGCAGGCAATATTAACTAAATATACAGGTTTAAAAATATATACTTGTGTATTGATTTTAAAGAAAGGCATTGATGTTTATGGTTAGGTACACATTGATGCAATGACAGTGCTTTTTCGCGAATGCGCTTGTTAAATCAGCACCCGTTTAGCGAAGTAGGCTGTGATTCGATGAGAAATGAACAGGCACCGCATCGATTATATGCAATGCAGGATACGCTAGATAAACTAGTAATATCATCAACCATGTGTAGTTAACTAGTGATTATGTTAAGATTGATTGTTTTTTTATAAGATAAGTTTAATGCTAGCTAGCAACTTACCTTGGCTTCTTGCTGCTCTCGCGTAACAGGTAGTCAGCCTGCCACGCAGGCTCCTCGTGGAGTGCAATGTAAGGCAGAAGGTTAGAGCGTTGGACTAGTAACCGGAAGGTTGCAAAAACGAATCCCCGAGCTGACAAGGTAAAAATCTGTCGTTCTGCCCCTGAACAAGGCAGTTAACCCACCGTTCCTAGGCCGTCATTGAAAATAAGAATGTGTTCTTAACTGACTTGCCTAGTTAAATAAAGGTGTCCAAAATACCGATCACCGATTGTTATGAAAACTTGAAATCGGCCCTAATTAATTGGTCGACCTCTACTTTACATACACTAAATAATATATGTGTGACATTTATTTTGATTTAGAATGGACCATTATCATATCATGCACCTGTCTCRAAACAGGGGCAGGGGAAAAAATGCATGTCATCTTTTCACTTAAATAGCGAATGGAGGACGCTATCCCCGTTGTTAATTTTCATGCCAGCCAGGTAGGCTATAATAATGTTATAAAGATAAGCAATGTTCTTAATATTAGGAAAGATAATAAATATATTATGCCTAGCCTATAGAAAGCTGATGGGATCATTCTCCTTTTAATGGAAGCCATCACTCTGTTTTCTCTCGCAATTGCACAGCCTATAGAAATGTTGCGCAACATGAGCTCATGGGCTCTCATTAAGTGTTTGATTACATTTGCAATGACGTCAGAGTGATTAGAGGGATAATAGAGTGCTTAATACCAGGCAGTTAGCAAGTTTGGTAGGCTACTAATGACCATCAGCAGCATCAGAGCATGGAGGAGCCTAATTACCGTGACTAAACGGTCACGTGGAATTTGACTGCCTTCATGACTTGTGACTTCCTGTGTGGCGGTAATACGGTCACCGCAACAGCCCTACGTCATTTCAACATGGATAATTGGGTAATATTTTGATAAAGAAAAACCCTTGAATGAGTAGGTGTGTCCAAACTTTTGACTGGTACTGTACATTTAGATGCAAGTGACCAAATCCATTTGAGATTCTGCGCAGATTATTACAGCAATTGTGATGATCTCCAGAGTCCTGTGAGGACCTAAGTATGCTATCTTGAACATGCCCACTGGGCACAAACTGGTTGAATCAACATTGTTTCGACGTAATTGTRATGTGGAGTCTACGTACTTTGGATTTGAAAAAAAAAGCATCAATGTAAACCCTTGTTTTGAGGGTAGAATTTCAGTCATTCTTATGATAGCACATTGTCACTGACTATTACCAATGTAATAGCTGGACTGGGCTTGGTTTAAACCCTGGATGGGAGACCGAAGGGTATCTGTAGATAGAAAAATCATCCAGTAGGAGGTGCTGTCCAGCCTATTGTTCTTTTCTGATAGTGGATAAAACGCTGAAGATCTGACGTAGTTTTAAGGGTACGAATTCAACATATTTTATACTAAGTTTGTCTGTTGAAATTTGGTTACCATGATGACATAGTCCTGTGTTTGAAATGCCACCCTCAAATAACAGGCGATGACTTTTTCAAATCCAATGTATTTTCCAACAAGATTCCATGTCATAATACGTTGGCAAATTACATTGAAACAATGTCGATTCAACCAGTTTGTGCCCAGTGGGCTGTGACCCCTTGAGCAAGAGAGAGAGCAAGTGTCAGAGAGAGAGAGCAAGTGTCAGAGAGAGAGAGAGAGCAAGTGTCAGAGAGAGAGAGAGAGAGCAAATGTCAGAGAGTGAGAGCGAGAGCGAGAGAGAGACACAGAGACTGGATGACCTTGGGCTCAGTAAAGAGAAAATGTAAAAGCTTCCAAAGCTCGTAATGAAACCGGGAGCAGTATCACACCCCAAAATATGTGAGCTTAGCAGCTCAGGTATGGCTGTGGCTAGGACCAGGTGGCGTTTAACATATTACTATCCTGAACTACTATACATTGTCTTGCAGGTTGTAATTCTAAAGTTGTGCTGCATAAGGTAGCTGTAAAGAAAATACACCTATTGTCCACAAAAGCCCTCTTACTCAACATACCAGGCATTTCCTCATTGTGAGGACAAAGATGCTTATTGTAGTACACAGTGCAGAGATATATTTTTCATTGGGGAAATATTAGACTTGCTTCTGGCTGTCATTCAATATCAATGTTGATGTTACATTCTTATTTCCTACATTAATCCCAGCATCCCATGGCACCCTGCTATGTCATATCTACCACAGCTGAAGCCTGCAGTGAAAACATGTTGTCACAGTCAATACATCACTTGAGGTCGCCAGTACAGCAACACTATTGCTAACTGATACTGAGGAGCAGGTCATGACGATAATAGAACACACCTCACAATCTCATCTGAGCACAGAACCCTTTTTACTGTGACAACACCCACTCCACAGAATTAGGCTGCAGAACCTCCTTTCCATAATGCAATAMATGGGGTTGTGGATGGATGATGTAATGGTATAGCCTGTTGAGCTTGCCCTCCTTCAACAGAACACTATTTACACACAGTTGTAAACTCCCCCCTGTGAGCCAGCTCTGGATTGGCCAGCCTGATCGCAGGAAGCTTAGTATGTAAAACCACGACTGTTTATCATTGTTTTAACTTTCAAAGCTCAGCAGATATGCAAACGCTATGTGACAGGCTGGCAGCCAGCGGGGGAGTGTGTGACTAGTAGGATTGCACATTGAGGAATATTCAGGTGGAAACTTTCCCTGGGAATAAACAGAAATATGCAAATTAATACAATTTAAATGTAGATGTTTTTTGCATTGGATATATTTCCATATCAAATGGAGACATACAAACCTTTTACCTTATACGTAGACAATTGCAAATTATTAAATCCTTCCAATAGAAATCAATTATTTAGTTACGAATTTTACTTTAATGAAATTAGTTGACTCTTCACATGGRATGATTTCACTGAACAAAAGGGAATATTGAAGGATCCCCAATGATCCATCACATCTCTTCAAAAACATTTTCAGCATATATCTGTTAAATGATAGTCTAGAAACTAAAGCTCTGGTTGTCTTCCTCTCAGGCTTCCATGTCTTCTCCCTGGACCTCCTCAATGTCCACCTCTTGAACATCAGACTGAGGCCTCATCTTCACTGTCACTTTCCAACCTTGTTGAGGATAGATCGTTGTCAGGYTCAAAAAGCCTCACATTTTCCCAGATGGCCACCAATTTTTCAACCCTTGTATTGGTCAGCCTGTTACGTGCTTTGGTGTGTGTTCCCAAACAAGGACCAGTTGCGCTCCGAGGCRGCTGATGTTGGGATTTGGAGGATGATGGAGGCAACAGGGGAAAGAGCCTCAGATCCACAAAGTCCCTTCCACCAGGTGGCTGGTGAGACATGTTGGCACGACTGCTATATTGCATCTCCATCCCAAAGCCCTTGTGTTACACACGCCTCTTGGAGGGAACGCAACACCCTGCTACACTCACCTCCCCRTGGAGTGAAAGAGGTATGTGACTGTAGGTGCAGGAAAGGATAACAGAKGCAGAATATATTACCATTAACAGCAAATTTATTTCTTCACACGGTAATTTGGGGAAAAGGGGCTGGACGGAACCAAAGCAAAGAAAGTAAAAGAGCCCTATCTCCTACCTACCCACAACTTACCTAACTAGCACACTAACCAAAGTACAGGGGATGGGCCACCCAGGTCTTACCTAGTGTGCATAGACATAGTACATACTACGGGTATATGTATGCCCGCAGGCCTCCTGCCAAAGCACTCCMAAGGTGCCTTCCCCTTCCCCTTCCCCCCTGGGAACAAATGAAACAGAACAATACAAACTTAAAGTGAACAATTTCACTAATCAAAATCACAGTCCTATGGCATACACAAACGTCAGCAGGACCRKCTA
Source organism: Salvelinus sp. IW2-2015 (assembly GCF_002910315.2). Classification (NCBI taxonomy): domain Eukaryota; kingdom Metazoa; phylum Chordata; class Actinopteri; order Salmoniformes; family Salmonidae; genus Salvelinus; species Salvelinus sp. IW2-2015. Next base: position 36,738,741 of record NC_036853.1, on the reverse strand, counting down.
CAAAATAAWTTACMAAAAWTCATCGAGACCRACAACRTAACACWGGACATWGCAAGAAGCTCCCTCCTAACAAAGGAACAYGGGATTTTAAAGCTGCAGAAGGAGTCGGTAATTGAAAACAGCTGTATCTCCTGACGAGAGGGCGGGGTCAGAGCTCCAATCATCAATGGGGCCGACCAATCAGCTGCTTAGGACTTCAGGAAGCCATTTCCTGAAATACACACATAAGCACATACAAATCCACAACAACACAGAAACTGGGGAACGGAACACCTTGCTTGGAAGTGTACTTCGCCAGGCTGCCAAGAACCTTGCCCACATCCAGGCCTAGGTGGCGAGACAYGGTAGTGATGACACAATAGGCCTTGTTGATAGGCCTCTACACCAGACAGGATGCTCTTGCCAGCATACTTGGGGTCCAACATGTACACTACACTGCGGCGTATRTGGGCTTCAGGCAGAAGTCTTCATGCTTTTTGATGTATTTCAGAACTGCAGTTTCCTCTGCTTGGAGCAATAGTGAAGTGGGCAGGGCAGTACAGATTTCTTCTCTTACATCTGCAAGCAGAGTCTGAACATCAGACAGGATAGTATTGTCTCCCTCAATCCGTGCAATGGCTACTGCTATAGGTTTCAGGAGTTTCAGGCTGCTTACCACTCTCTCCCAAAATACATCATCCAGGATGATCCTCTTGATGGGGCTGTCYGTATCGGCAGACTGTGATATGGCCATTTCTTGGAGACTCCTTCCCCTCCAGGAGACTGTCAAACATTATGACAACACCACCCCGACGGGTGTTGCTGGGCAGCTTCAATGTGGTGCTCTTATTCTTCTCACTTTGCTTGGTGAGGTAGATTGCTGCTATAACTTGATGACCCTTCACATACCTAACCATTTCCTWGGTTCTCTTGTAGAGCGTATCCATTGTTTTCAGTGCCATGATGTCCTTGAGGAGCAGATTCAATGCATGAGCAGCACAGCCAATGGGTGTGATGTGAGGGTAGGACTCCTCCGCTTTAGACCAAGCAGCCTTCATGTTCGCAGCATTGTCTGTCACCAGTGCAAATACCTTCTGTGGGCCAAGGTCATTGATGACTGCCTTCAGCTCATCTGCAATGTAGAGACCAGTGTGTCTGTTGTCCCTTGTGTCTGTGCTCTTGTAGAATACTAGTTGAGGGGTGGAGATGATGTAGTTAATTATTCCTTGCCCACGAACATTCKACCACCCATCAGAGATGATTGCAATACAGTCTGCTTTCTCTATGATTTGCTTGACCTTCACTTGAACTCTGTTGAACTCTGCATCCAGCAAATKAGTAGATAAAGCATGTCTGGTTGGAGGGGAGTATGCTGGGCRAAGAACATTCAGAAATCTCTTCCAATACACATTGCCTGTGAGCATCAGAGGTGAACCRGTTGCGTACACAGCTCGAGTAAGTCATTCATCAGCATTTCTCTGACTACGTTTCTCCATTGAGTCAAAAAAACTTCTGATTCCAGGAGGACCATGAGCTGTTGCTATCGATAAGGTGTCTGATTCATCATTTTCACATCGAATAGAAGTAGAGGGACTTTTGTCAGAGGTTGCGTGTTGTGAGCACTGAGGAAACTTTATGCACCTGGCCAGATGATTCTGCATTTGGGACAGTATTTGCAAATGTACACAGCTTTTCCTTCCACATTAGCTGCAGTGAAATGTCTCCACACATCAGATAGTGCCGTGGCATTTTCAAATCAAAGTCAAATAAAAGTTCATTTGTCACATGTGCTGAATACAACAGGTTACCTTACAGTGAAATGCTTACTTACAAGCCCTAACCAACAGTGCAAATTTTAAGTAAAAGATAGGTATGAGGTAAACAAAAAATAGGTATTAGGTAAACAACAACAAATGAAAAGAAAACAGTAAAATGACAGTGAAAATAACAGTAGCGAGGCAATATATAGTTGGTACCGGTTAGTTGGGCTAATTGAGGTAATATGTACATATAGTTAAGTAGTAGCAGCGTAAAAGAGGGGGTTGGCGGGTGAGGGGTGGGCGGGACACAATGCAAATAGTCCGGGTAGCCAATGTGCGGGGGGCACCGGTTAGTTGGGCTAATTGAGGTGATATGTGTGTGAATGTATAGTTAAAGTGACTATGAATAGATGATAAACAGAGTAGCAGCAGCGTAAAAGAGGGGTTGGCGGAGGGGGAGACACAATCCACTCCCGTAGCCAGGGGAATTTGTATACCAGAAATTATTTATTTTACTTATGTGTGTGTAAAATGTTACTGTTCTCAGATGTTTTATTACTAGATTTTAGATTTCTTTGCTAAATGCTATATATACAGTTTTTAGCTGGAATGGAATGTTCATATCCTGTATATTTGACTGATATGTGGTTGTCTCACCTAGCTATCTTAAGATGAATGCACTAACTTTGATGTTGATAAACCTAGCAGTACTACTTATTTCYGTAAAAGTGAGGCGGATATATACTGTAGCGTTATGCAAAAAAACATGATTATTTGTCTCTCTAAAATGAAACCATCAAGTGATAGATTTGAACCAAATACATGTCTGTCATTGAATAACCCCATGTCATGATTAGATAGTGAAAAAACACTAATCTCTTTCATACGTTTTTTAAACAATAAAATCTAATATGCCAACTTTAAAAAAAGTATATACATATTGATTCATTTGAAGTAAACCTCATGAAGCGGCCCCTTTAGAACTTCCCCTTTTTCCGCTCAATTATGGGACTACTAGCAGGTGTTCTTAATGTTTTGTATATTTAGTGTATAATGCTATTTACTGTATGTTTGGGTGATGTTGTTTGTAGGTTGTGCAGAGGCAGAGTTGAAAGAGTTCGGTCCCCACTACAGGACACAGTACTCTGTGGTCTTCTTCTCCCAAGTCCAGGATGAGCTGCAGGAGCCAAAAGAGAAGACAAAACAGCTCCTTAAACAGAGGGTAAGGAGTGTGTGTGTGTGTGTGTGTGTGTGTGTGAGTGTGTGCGTGTGCGTATGTGTTCAATGGATCTCTCCATTGATTACCGCTGAGGACATGGTATCAAGACATAATCTCTGTGTTGATCCAGGGTCCTCCGGAGGCGGGGGAGGTGCTGTATGAGGAACAAGTCCTTCATTTTGAAGCAACCAGGTGGGAAGAGAGGTACGTGGTGGTGCGTGGCAACTACTGCCTGGAGTGCCACAGCAGCTTCGAGGTGAGCAGGACACTCTTATGACACTCTTTTTAACAGCCATAAGGAGGACATAGTCATTGGGGCGGCAGGGTAGCCTAGTGGTTAGAGTGTTGGACTAGTCACCGAAAGGTTGCAAGTTCAAATCCCCGAGCTGACAAAGTACAAATCTGTCGTTCTCCCTGAACAGGCAGTTAACCCACTGTTCCTAGGCTGTCATTGAAAATAAGAATTTGTTCTTAACTGACTTGCCTAGTTAAATAAAGGTAAAATAAAAMAAATTGGGGAGACATTTTGTCTGAATAGGTGAATGAATAAGCAGCATAAGAAAAGTGTATACAGTATTTGAGCTAAATAAATAACAGAAAAATTGAAATAGACCTCGTGCAGTGACTCCTTTCTTCCAGACCTTTGTGAAGGGTGTGCCCCCGCGCCACAAGCTGCTGCCAACAGGGGGCACAGTGCTCACCACAGAAGAGAAATACATGGCCATGGTGGACAAATGCTTCCCTGTTTCTGAAACCAACAGTGAGTATATCATGTAATAGGATGTCCGTTTTGGGTATCCATACTTGTGTATGACATGCACAGATTCAGTTAGGTAAAGGAAGCAAACTAGCAATGTCGAAACTGACTACATATGCTGTGTCTCCTTATTAATATATATACAGTACCAATCAAAAGTTTGAATACACCTACTCATTCAAGGGTTATTTTTTATTTGTACTATGTTCTACATTGTAGAATAATAATAATAATACATCAAAACTATGAAATAACACATATGGAATCATATAGTAACCAAAAAAAGTGTTAAACAAATCAAAATATATTTTATATTTGAGATTCTTCAAAGTAGCCACCTTATGCCTTGATGACAGCTTTGCACACTCTTGGAATTCTCTCAACCAGCTTCATGAGGTAGTCACCTGGAAGGCATTTCAATTAACAGGTGTGCCTTGTTAAAAGTTAATTTGTGGAATTTCTTTCCCTTTTTAAGGCGTTTGAGCCAATCAGTTGTGTTGTGACAAGGTAGGGGTGGTATACAGAAGATGGCCCTATTTGGTAAAATACCAAGTCCATATTATGGCAAGAACAGCTCAAGTTAGCAAAAAGAAACGACAGTCCATCATTACTTTATGACATGAAGGTCAGTCAATATACGGAAAATGTCAAGAACTTTGAAAGTTTCTTCAAGTGCAGTCGCAAAAACCGTCAAGCACTATGATGAAACTGGCTATCATGAGGACCRCCACAGGAAAGGAAGAACCAGAGTTACCTCTGCTGCAGAGGATAAATTCATTAGAGTTACCAGCCTCAGAAATCATCAATTAACTGCACCTCAGATTGCAGCCCAAATAAATGCTTCACAGAGTTCAAGGAACAGACACATCTCAACATCAACTGTTCAGAGGAGACTGTGTGAATCAGGCCTTCATTGTCGAAATTGATGCAAAAAACCCACTACTAAAGGACACCAATAAGAAGAAGTGTCTTGCTTGGGCCATGAAACAAGAGCAATGGAAATTAGACCGGTGGAAATCTGTCCTTTGGTCTGATGAGTACAAATTTGCGATTTTTGGTTCCAACTGCTGTGTCTTTGTGAGACGCAGAGTAGGTGAACGGATGATCTGCGCATGTGTGGTTCCCACCATGAAGCATGGAGGAGGAGGTGTTATGGTGTTGGGGTGCATCACTGTAGGTGATTTATTTTGAATTCAAGGCACACTTGACGAGCATGGCTACCACAGCATTCTGGTTGGCCTGTGTGTTATCACAGTTACACCACTCCATGCAGAATGCCGAGAGTGTGCAAAGCTGTCAAGGCAAAGGGTGGCTACTTTGAAGAATCTCAAATATACAATATATTTTGATTTGTTTAACACTTTTTTGGTTACTACATGATTCCATATGTGTTATTTCATAGTTCTGATGTCTTCACTATTATTCTACAATGTAGAAAATGGTCAAAATTAAGAAAAACCCTTGAATGAGTAGGTGGGTGTGTGTGAGTGAGTATGAATGTGTATGGCTTAAGTTACACGCCCTGTCTGTTGCTACACAACATTG
>NC_036853.1:36726881-36733472 GCF_002910315.2 Salvelinus sp. IW2-2015 | reverse complement strand
GAGCAATGGACATTAGACCGGTGGAAATCTGTCCTTTGGTCTGATGAGTACAAATTTGAGATTTTTGGTTCCAACCGCTGTGTCTTTGTGAGACGCAGAGTAGGTGAACGGATGATCTCCGCATGTGTGGTTCCCACCATGAAGCATGGAGGAGGAGCTGTTATGGTGTTGGGGTGCATTGCTGGTGACACTGTAGGTGATTTATTTGGAATTCAAGGAACACTTAACCAGCATGGCTACCACAGCATTCTGCAGCGATACGCCATCCCATCTAGTTTGCGCTTATTGGGACTATCATGTGTTTTTCAACAGGACAATAACTCAAAACACACCTCCAGGCTGTGTAAGGGCTATTTGACAAAGAAGGAGAGTGAGGGAGTGCTGCATCAGATGACCTGCATCGGATGATGGTGCAGACGGAGATGACAGCAGCGCGATTAGCAAGCAACTCTGCAGTATTTTGTTTGTTTACGTACTATTTTATTGACGATTCAGTTTATTGACGATTTCTGAGGCTGGTAAATTCTAATTAATTTATCCTCTGCGCAGAGGTAACTCTGGTTCTTCCTTTCCTGTGGCGGTCCTCATGATAGCAAGTTTCATCATAGTGCTTGATGGTTTTTGCGACTGCACTTGAAGAAACTTTCAAAGTTCTTGACATTTTCCGTATTGACTGACCGTCATGTCAAAAAGTAATGATGGACTGTCATTTCTCTTTGCTTATTTGAGCTGGTATTTTACCAAATAGGGCTATCTTCTGTATACCAACCCTACCTTGCCACAACACAACTGATTGGCTCAAACACATTAAGAAGGAAAGAAATTCCACAAATTAACTTTTAACAAGGCACACCTGTTAATTGAAATGCATTCCAGGTGACTACCTCATGAAGCTGGTTGAGAGAATGCCAAGAGTGTGCAAAGCTGTCATCAAGGCATATGGTGGCTCCTTTGAAGAATCTCAAATATATAATATATTTTGGTTACTACATGATTCCATATGTGTTATTTCATAGTTTTGATGTCTTCACTATTATTCTACAATGTAGAAAATAGTCAAAATTAAGAATAACCCTTGAATGAGTAGGTGGGTGTGTGTGAGTGAGTGTGAATGTGTATGGCTTAAGTTACACGCCCTGTCTGTTGCTACACAACATTGTGCACTCACAATGGTAATCCCTTCTCTATGTGGGGTTTGCTTCGTTTCCTACTTGTCTAGTGAAATGTCAATGCAAATACCCTGGAAACAAACATTCTGGCCTAAAACCTGTTCAAACCTGCCTACAGGGACACAGAAGCGTAGGGAAACCAGTCTTTATATCCGGACTGATAATACCATTCCATCCACTGAGCACTGAATCATGCTGTGTCTCTCTGTTTGCAGATTCTTTCATTTAGTTTCTGTTGCCATTCCGAACACTTATTTTGAAAGTTGCCCAATTTTAGTCGAATACTTTGTTGTTCCCAAAACTCCCACCTCAACTGCTTTTAGATGTGTAGAGAGCACAGTGAGTGGGTGTTCGTTTTTTGAGTCCTTGCTTCTCTGGGAGAAGCAGCATTACCTTTCCTATTACAGACGGCCACAAATGCAGACCGAGGCTGTTGTTTTTATCACACTTGATCATATGTTTTCTCATGAGAGATGAATACTACCTTAAAATAGATACTTGATCATCAAATGTTTCGTCCTTTGGAATGGCCAGTGTGTTCCTCTCGAAAAACCAGGCAGGCTGGTGTGCGCGTGTGAGGATGAGTGTGTCTGTGGGTGCGTCTGGGTGGGTGGGTGTATGTGTGGCCCAGCATGATGTGTGTAATAGTAATTGCCAATGTGGTATGACCAACATGATGTGTGTGTTTCCATTGCAGATGTGAATGAAAAGTTTGCCCCTCCTATAATTGGCATGCCTGGACAGTTCCCTGTGTACCTCAGGCTTCCGTACCGTAGGGATTACTACTTCTGCTTCCGACAGGATGCTCGCCAAGCTGAATTCCTCTCCATCCTCTCCGACTGCATCCGCCACCAGAACCAAGGTAACTAACCAGCCAGAACGAACGGTTACCATGGTAGCAGGTTCGCCACACCAGCACTGAAGCAAATATGCATAGGCTTAACTTTGAATAACATTTTCATGTAGGGTCTCCTGAGGGAGGAGAGCAAACACAAGGCTCAGTCAGAACTAAGGCCAGGGCTGTGCTCCAATTCTCTACCGCTCACTCTGAAGTGTGCAGCCACTTACCCCCCCCCCCTCTCTTGTGTGTATGGGACATAGTGGAAACTCCCTCTAGCCCATGTTTTCACCATGTTTTGTTAGTGCACACTTTGTGGAGACAAGTAGGCAATTGGAACACAGCCCAGATCTGACTTCCTTGTTAAAAGACAGAGAAGCATCACACATTTCTTCCCACTTCTCTCTCTCTCTTTCTCTCTCTTTCTCTCTTTCTTTCTTTCTCTCTCTCTCTCTGTCTCTCTCTGTCTCTCTCTCTCTCTCTGTCTCTCTCTGTCTCTCTCTGTCTCTCTCTGTCTCTCTCTGTCTCTCTCTCTCTCTCATTCTCTCTATCTCTCTCTCATTCTCTCTCTCAGACTTCCTAAAGAAGAAGACAGTTGAGGTGCAGGCCTTCCTCAAAGCAGTCCACCTCTACAGACAGGAGAAGGGCAGCTATGACTCCTGGAAAATGCTGATTGGCAGTGACGTCAGGGTAGGTTACTGGTTCTGTTTCTATGCTTAAAACACTCACATCAGCAGATACGGATTCCCTTGACACTCTTTCTCTCTCTACCCCCCCCCCCATCCCCTGTTAGTTGATGGCAGTATAATTGGGCAATTGTGTTGTCAGGGAGCATTGGTGATACCAGGAAGTTAAGTTAGAGGTGCAGGAAACAACCCCTCTTACTGCAAGGAGGCCGCCACTGTCCTACTGCACTCGCACACCTCCGCATTCACTTATTTGTGCGTGTGTGTGTCTGTTCTTACACCTCTCTCATCATAGCTTAGTACTGCGTCGAATGTTTTCAACGCCAAGTGTAGAGATGTTGCTCCCAGAGAGTTTTGCTCTGTAGTTTCACCATGTGTTTGCAGTATTACTCRCCGGCATGTTTTTCAGGGGTAAATCAATCTGCGTGTTCTCATATGATTTGGGTGTTTGATATGCATGGTTCGTAAGATTTGTACAAATACATTGTGTGTTTGTGTKTGTATAGGTACTGGCCAACCTGGTTATGGAGGAGCTGTTGCCCTCTTTGGAGAAGGACATGCTGCCTCATCTAAAARCCAGGAAGACAGAGAGGAAGAGAGTGTGGTTCGCTGTGAGTCACGCTACCAATACTAAAGTATGATGATAATGACCCGTGTGCGTGTGTTTATTTCCTTAAACCCTAATCCCTCTCTATTCTGCACTACAGACCGTAGAAGCGGCCTATATCCTGGTGCAGGAGTGTCTATTTGAGGGTATGTCTGCTCTGAAGGAGGAGTGTAGGAAGGCAGCTCACCAGCAGGAGGTGCTGATACGCTCTGATATGGACCAGATCCTCAACTCCAGAACCTACCTGGAGGGAAAACTACGAGGTACCGACTAACCTTGGAGAGAAAATCAATCCAAAATCTGCCCCCATACTATACTTGTTTACGGTTAGGGGTTAATTTAGAAATCAGCAAGAGAGTTAGGGGTATGCAGCTCTCAGTCACTACAAGACAAACAGGCTGTACAAATGCAATCCTTTACTTGTAATTTGTCACATGATACTGTTTTACATGAATGCATCCATATGAGCGTGAACATGGCAGATTAACTGCATGTATTTGTGTGTACGTGTGTGTGTGTGTGTGTGTAACTATACTTGTGGGGACCAGAAGCCCCCACAAGAATAGTGAACAAACAAAAAAATGGACTAACTGGGGACATTTTGTTAGTCCCCACAAGATCAAATGCTATTTCTAGGGGGTATAAGGTTAAGGTTAGAATTAGTGTTAGGGTTAGAATTAGGTTTAGGGTTAGTGTTAGGAGCTAGGGTTAGTTTAAGGGTTAGGAGCTAGGGTTAGGTTTAGGGTCAATGTTAGGTTTTCGGATTAAGGCGAGGGGTTAAGGAAAATAGGATTTTGAATGGGACTGAATTGTGTGTGCCTGCAAAGGTTAGTTATACAAGACTGTGTGTGTGCGCACATGTTCGTGCATGTGTGCTTGCGTTTGCGTACGTGTGAGATTGTGTGTGTCTGATTTTAGGGGGCTGGGTAGACCTGTTGGAGATCCAGCAGGGCTTAGGTCAGGGTGTGGTATTGGGGCGTTGGTGTACATTATTCTTTTGTTCTGTTCAGTGTTGTTGACACTGATACCTAGCTAACTCCCTGGGAGAGTGAATGTCTCTGTGGGGACAGTAAATGCCACCCAGCAGATTTGATGAGTGTACACTGGACTTTATACAATATTCGTGCCCAGGCAGTTTACACACAAGCCATGCCAATACCCTCCGTTCAACGAGTTACAATTATCAATTTTAGTCAGCAGCACTTAAGATAGATAACTTGTTTTATATTCATTAAACGCTGTTTTTATTGCATTAATGGAACAGGAGCACTATAGATTCAATCCAGAGAGAGCTTAAACTATGATTCAATGTACAGTACTGTATCTTGTTCTATTGACCAAGCCCTAGCTTGTAGCCAGTTTATCAGAGCAGCTAATGAATGTATCTGTCCTACTGTAGCCAGTTTATCAGAGCAGCTAATGAATGTATCTGTCCTACTGTAGCCAGTGTATTGGAGCCAGCAGAGAAGTTCTGTTCRGAGGGAGTGCAGCCCTACCTGGCCTCCGTACTGGAGGAGCTGATGGGACCAATCAGCTCAGGGTTCCAGGACTTCGTTCCGTTGTCGTGGATCAGGCTTCACAACTGTTGTGTCATTGGAAAACTAATGATGTGTTGGAGTCGTGCCTGGCCGTGCAGTCATGAGTGAACAGGGAGTACCGGAAGGACATGAGCACGCACAGCTGAGGGCCCGTGTTGGAGGATCAGCGTGGCGGATGTGTTGTTACCTACCCTTACACCTGGGGGGCGGCCAGTTCAGGAGTTCCAGATCCAGTTGCAGAGGGAGGTGTTTAGGCCCAATGTCCTTAGCTTATCGATGAGCTTTGAGGCACTATGGTGTGTGAACGCTGAGCTGTAGTCAATGAATAGCATTCTCACATAGGTGTTCCCTTTGTTCCAGGTGGGAAAGGGCAGTGGGGAGTGCAATAGAGATTGCATACATCTGTGGATCTGTTGGGGTGGTATGCAAAATGGATGGTCTTAGGTGTTCTGGGATAATGGTGGTTGATGTGAGCCATGACCAGCCTTTCAAAGCACTTCAGTGCTAAGGGTCAGTAGTTAATTAGGCAGGTTACCTTAGTGTTCTTGGACACAGCGCATGGCTCGGAGTTGTCAGTGCATAGCTCGCAGTACACAAAATCCTGGTAATCCGCCAGGAAATGAATGTTGACCTGTTTAAAGGTCTTACTCACATCGGCTGCGGAGAGCGTATCACACAGTTCTTCCGGGAACAGCTGGGCTCTCATGCATGTTTCAGTGTTATTTGCCTCGAAGTGAGCATAGAATCAGTTTAGCTGGTAGGCTCGTGTTCATTGGGAGCACCTGAGTGTGCTTCCCTTTGTAGTCTGTAATGGTTTGCAAACCCTGCCACAATCACGGCGTCAGAGACGGTGCAGTACCATTCGATCTTAGTACTATATTGACGCATTGCCTGCTTGTGGTCCGTCGGAGGGCATAGCGGGATTTTCTTATAAGCTTCCGGGTTAGAGTCCTGCTCCTTGAAAGCAGCAGCTCTAGCCTTTAGCCTCAGTGCGGATGTTGCCTGTAATCCATGGCTCTGGTTGGGGTATGTACGTACCTCATGAAGCTGGTTGAGAGAATGCTAAGAGTGTGCAAATCTGTCATCAAAGCCAAGGGTGGCTACTTTTGAAGAATATCAATATAAATTATTATATTACAACCACTGAAGACTGTCTGATGAGTATTAAAGTGTGGAAAATCTTAGTTAGTCACTTAGTGTGTGCGTAATGTTTACCTGCTGTAGGTCTATCTGGGTGCTGTTGACCAGGCTGCTGATGTGGAGAAGCCAAAGCGTTCCTGCAGGTCGTGCAGCTGGTCGTGGAGAGAGTTGATCCTCTGGTAACAACTCAACAGATTTGGCCTACTCAGTTTAGCTAGGGCCTGGATAGAGGGAGAGGGGAAGAGGGGGATGAGAGGAAGGAGAGAGAGGGTGATGAAAAAGGAAGCAACAGAAAGGGAGGGCAGGTGATGGAGTTTGGATAAAAAGGGAATAGATGAGAAAAGAGGAAAAGGGGCGAGGGAGAGAGGAAAAGGGGTGAGGGAAGAGAGGGAAAAGGGGTGGGGAGAGAGGGAAAAGGCGAGAAGAAAGAGCAAGCGGAATCAACAGGCAAAGTGGGGGTCAATGATTTGAGTAAATGATAGCTCAGACAGGACTGTTTATGAGAAGAAGAGGAGAGGAAGTTTGCACCTGCTTGAGTTCATTGGTAAACCCCGCCCTCCTGGAAGTCCTGACACAGTTGGTCCATTTGGCTGTCACTCAGGAGCCGTGCTTC
>NC_036853.1:36691905-36726856 GCF_002910315.2 Salvelinus sp. IW2-2015 | reverse complement strand
ACACAATGTAACTCCAATCAATCACCTGCTGTTGAAATCAAACTGTCCACTTAGGAAGGCAACACTGATTGAAAAAATTTCACAATGCTGTTGTGCAAATGGAATAGACAAAAGGTGAAATTATAGGCAGATTAGCAAGGACACCCCCAAAAAAGGAGTTGATTCTGCAGGTGTGACCACAGACCACTTCTCAGTTCCTATGCTTCCTGGCTGATGTTTTGGTCACTTTTGAATGCTGCGGTGCTTCACTCTCGTGGTAAGCATGAGAACGAGTCTTAAAACCCCACACAAGTGGCTCAGGAGTGCAGTTCATCCAGGAATGGCACAATCAATGCGAGCTGTGGCAAAAAGTTTGCTGTGTCTGTCAGGAGTGTCCAGAGCATGCGAGCGCCTACCGAGAGACAGCCAGTACATCAGGAGACGTGGAGTGGAGGCCGTAGGAAGGGCAACAACCCAGCAGCAGGACGCTACCTCCGCTTGTCTGCAAGGAGGTGCACTGCCAGCGCCTGCAAAATGACTCCAGCAGGCCACAAAATGTGCAGTGTCTGCTCAAACGGCAGAAAAAGACTCCATGAGGGTGTGGTGAGGCCCGACATCCACAGAGTGGGGTTGTGCTTACAGCCCAACACCGTGCAGACGATTTGGCATTTGCCAGAAACCACCAAGATTGGCAAAATTCGCCACTGGCGCCCTGTGCTCTTCACGATGAAAGCAGGTTCACACTGACACATGCTGACAGACGTGACAGAGTCTGGAGACGCCGTGGAGAATGTTCTGCTGCCTGCAACATCCTCCAGCATGACCGGTTTGGCGGTGGGTCAGTCATGTGTGGTGTGGCATTTCTTTGTGGGCGCCACAGCCCTCCATTGCTCGCCAGAGTAGCCTGACTGCCATTAGGTACCGAGATGAGATCCTCAGACCCCTTGTGAGACCATATGCTGACACATGGCACATTTGTGGTCCTGCTGGAGGTCATTTTGCAGGGCTCTGGCAGTGCACCTCCTTGCACAAAGCGGAGGTAGCGGTCCTTCGGCTGGTTGTTGCCTCCTACGGCCTCCTCCACGTCTCCTGATGTACTGGCCTGTCTCCTGGTAGCGCCTCCATGCTCTGGACACTACGCTGACAGACACAGCAAACCTTTTGCCACAGCTCGCATTGAGTTGCATCCTGGATGAACTGCACACCTGAGCCACTTGTGTGGTTTGTAGACTCCGTCTCATGCTACCACCTAGAGTGAGAGCACCGCCAGCATTCAAAATGACCAAAAAAATCAGCCAGGAAGCATAGAACTGAGAAGTGGTCTGTGGTCACCACCTGCAAAATCACTCCTTTTTTGGGGGTGTCTTGCTAATTGCCTATAATTTCCACCTTTTGTCTATTCCATTTGCCACAACAGCATGTAAATTTATTGTCAATCAGTGTTGCTTCCTAAGTGGACAGTTTTGATTTCATAGAAGTGTGATTGACTTGGAGGTTACATTTGTTGTGTTAAGTGTTCCCTTTATTTTTTGAAAGCAGTGTATAAACACCATGGGACACGCAGCCGTATACCGCTCAGAAGGACGCGTTCTGTATCCTAGAGTATGAAACATACTTTTGGTGAGAAAAGTGCAAAAGATCAATCCCAAAACAAACAGCAAAGGACCTGTGAAGATGCTGGCAGAAAACAGGTACAAAATATCTATATCCACAGTAAAACGAGTCCATATATCGACATAACTGAAAAGCCGCTCAGCAGGAAGAAGCCACTGCTCCAAAACCCCATAAAAAAATCACAGACCCTATGGTTTGCAACTGACACTGGACAAAGGATCGTACTTTTTGGAGAAATGTCCTCTGGGTCTGATGAAACAAAAATAGGAACTGGTTTGGCCATAATGGACCATCAATTATGACCATGTTTTGGAAGAAAAGGGAGACGGCAAGCCGAAGAAACACCATCCCAACCGTGACACGGGAGGTGGCAAGCATCATGTTGTGGGGTGCTTTGCTGCAGGAGGACCTGGTGCACTTCACAAATAGAATGGCTTCATGCAGGAAAAGGACAGAATTATGTGTGATATATTGAAGCAACATTCAAAGACATCAGTCAGGTAAGTTAAACTTGGTCACAAATGGTCTTCCAAATGGACAATACCCCAAGCATACTTCCAAAGTTGTGGAAAAATCGGCTTATGGACAACAAAGTCATGTATTGAGTGCCATCACCAAAGCCTGACCTTTCAATCCTAATAGAACATTTGTGGGCAAGAACTGAAAAAGTCTGTGCGAGCAAGGGAGCCTAACAAACCTGACGCCAGTTACACCAGCTCTATCAAAGGAAGAATGTTTGCCAAAATTCACCCAACTTATTGTGAAAGCTTGTGGAAGCAACCCGAAACGTTGTGACCCAAGTTAAACAAATTTAAAGGCAATGCATACCCAAATACTATATATGATATGAAACTTCTGACCCCACTGGGAATTGATGAAAGAAATAAAAAGCTGACATAAATCATTCTCTCTACTATTTATTCTGGAACATTCACATCTTAAATAAAGTGGTTGATCCTAACTACTAAGGACAGGGAATTTTTACTAGGATGAAATCGTCAGGAATTGTGAAAAATGTATTTGGCTAAGTGTATATAAACTTCCGACCTTCACTCTAGGGGAGAGTTATTAAAGTGAATGATACGTAGATGATAACAACAAGAGTAGCAGCGGTTGTAAAAGGTCGGAGGGGCAATGCAAATAGACTGGGTAGCCATTTGATTAGATTCAGGAGTCTTATGGCGGCGGAGCTAGAAGCTGTTAGAAGCATTAAGACCTCGACTGGTTTACCGCTTGCCATCGGGTCAGCAGAGAGAACCAGTCTATGACCAGAGTGGCTGGAGTCTTTGACAATTTTAGCCTTCCTCCGACACCGCCTGCGTATAAGAGGTCCTATGCAGGAAGCCTTACGCCCCAGTGATGTACTAGGCCGTTCGTCACTACCCTCTGGGTAGTGCCTTGCGGTTGGAGGCAGAGCAGTTGCCATACCAGGCAGTATGCAACCAGTCAGCATTGCTCTCGATGGTGCAGCTGTAGAACTTTTGAGGTCTGAGACCCATCGCAAATCTTTTCAGTTCCTATGGGAATAGGTTTTTGTCTGTGCTCTCCTTCACGGCTGTCGTTGGTGTGCTTGGACCATGTTAGTTTGTGGTGATGTGGACAACCAAGGAACTTGAAAGCTCTCAACCTGCTCCACTGCAGCCCCGCGATGAGAATGGGGGCATGCTCGGTCCTCTTTTTCCTGTAGTCCACAATCATCTCCTTTGTCTAGATCATGTTGAGAAGAGGTTGTTGTCCTGGCACCACACGCGCCATTCTCTGACCTCCTCCCTATAGGGTGTCGTCGTTTTGTCGCAGTGATCAGGCTTACAACTGTTGTGTCATTGGAAAACTTAATGTGATGGTTGGAGCGTGCCTGGCCGTGCAGTCATGAGTGAAACAGGAGTACAAGGACTGAGCACGCACCACTGAGGGCCCCTGTGTTGAGGATCAGCGTGGCGGATGTTGGTTACCTTACCCTTACACCTGGGGGCGGCCAGTCAGGAAGTCCAGATCCAGTTGCAGAAGGGGAGGTGGTTGAGGCCCCAATGTCCTTAGCTTATCGATGAGCCTTTAGGCACTTATGGGTGAAACGCTGAGCGTAGTCAATGAGATAGCATTCTCACATGTGTTCCTTTGTCAGCGTGCGGAAAGGCACGAGTGTGGAGTGCAATAAGAGATTGCATCATCTGTTGGATCTGTGCGCGGTTGGTAGCAAAATGGAGTGGTGTCTTAGGTTTCTGAGATAATGGTGTTGATGTGAAGCCATGGACCAGCCGTTTCAAAGCACTTCGTGCTTAGGTCAGTAGTTGAATTTTAGCAGGTTACCTAGTCGTTCTTGGCACCAGCGGCATGCTCGGAGTTGGTTCAGTGGCTGCTCGCAGTACACTCCTGGTAATCCCCAGAATGAATGTTGACCTGTTTAAAGGTCTTACTCACATCGGCTGCGGAGAGCGTATCACACAGTCTTCCCGGGAACAGCTGGTGCTCTCATGCATGTTTCGAGTGTTATGTTGCCTCGAACTGAGCCATAAAGTCAGTTTAGCTGGGTAGGCTCGGTTCACTTGGGCAGTCACCGAGTGTGCTTCCCTTTGTAGTCTGGAATGGTTTGCAAACCCTGCACATCCGACGAGCGTCAGAGACGCTGCAGACCATTCGATCTTAGTAACTATATGACGCATTGCCTGCTTATGCGTCCGTCGGAGGCAATAGCCGGGATTTTCTTATAAGTGTTGTTTAAGTGTTCCCTTTATTTTTTTGAGCAGTGTACTTATGTACTATTGTTTGTACAGATGAACGTGGTACCTTCAGGTGTTTGGAAATTGCTCCCAAGGTTGAACCAGATGTGGAGGTCTACAATTTTTTTCTGAGGTCTTTGCTGATTTCTTTTGATTTTCCCATGATGTCAAGCAAAGAGGCACTGAGTTTGAAGGTAGGCCTTGAAATACATCCACAGGGACACCTCCAATTGACTCAGATTATGTAAGTTAGCGAATCAGAAGCTTCTAAAGCCATGACATAATTTTCTGGAATTTTCCAAGCTGTTTAAAGGCACAGCCAACTTAGTGTATGTGAACTTTTGACCCACTGGAATTGAGATACATTGAATAATAACTATTGTTGGCAAAATTATTTGTGTCATGCACAAAGTAGATGTCCTAACCGACTTGCCAAAACTATAGTTTGTTCAGGATACGCCTAAAATGACATACCCAAATCAAACTGCCTGTAGCTCAGGGCCTGAAGCAAGGATATGCATATTTTTGGTACCATTTGAAAGGAAACATTTTGACCTTTGTGGAAATGTAAAAGGAATGTAACAGAATATAAAATAATATATCTGGTAAAAGATAATACATAGAAAAAAACAACTGTTCTTTAAAAAAAATTGTATCATCTTTGAAATGCAAGAGAAAGGCAATAATGTATTATTCCAGCCCAGGTGCAATTTAGATTTGTTCACTAGATGGCAGCAGTGTGTGTGTGTGTGCAAAGTTTTAGACTGATCCAATGAACCATTGCATTTCTGTTCAAAATGCTGTATCAAGACTGTCCAAATGTACCTAATATGTTTATTAATAACTTTTCATGTTCAAAATTATGCACTCTCTTCAAACAATAGCATGGTATTCTTTCACTGTAATAGCTACTGTAAATTGGATAGTGCAGTTAGATTAACAAGAATGTAAGCTTTCTGCCAATATCAGTTATGTCTATGTCCTGGGAAATGTTCTTGTTTCTTACAACCTCATGCTAATCGCATTAGCCTACGTTAGCTCAACCGTCCCGTGGAAGCGACACCGTACCAGGAAGAAGATAACAAGACATTTGTGGAGAGGTTGAAAAATGAGTTTTAATGACTACATCCTAAGTGTATATAAACTTCCGACTTCAACTGTACATTTGTTTTTTAAAGTGGCCGTCCCGTCCAAGTCTCTTCGAAGGCATTGAGTTCCTCCAATGTAAGCATTGGCAGTATAGGTTCTGTACATGTACATATTACCTCAACTAGCCGGTGCCYCCGCACATTGACTCTGAACCGGTAACCCCCTGTTGTCACGCCCTGACCTTAGTTATCTATGTTTTCTTTATTATTTTGGTTAGGTCAGGGTGTGACGAGGATGGGTATGCTTGTTTTGTATTGTCTAGGGTTTTTGTATGTCATGGGGTGTTTGTAAGTCTAAGAATATGTAGGTCTATGGTGGCCTGAATTGGTTCCCAATCAGAGGCAGCTGTTTATCGTTGTCTCTGATTGGGGATCATATTTAGGTTTCCATTTTCCCTTGGGTATTGGTGGGTTCTTATTCTATGTTTAGTTGCCTGTCTGCACTAGCCATATTAGCTTCACGGTTCGTTTTGTTCAGTGTTCATTCTTTAAATAAAGAAGAATGTACGCTTATCACGCTGCGCCTTGGTCTCCTCCTTACGACGGCCTTGACACCTGTATATAGTCTCGCTATTGTTATTTTACTGCTGCTCTTTAATTACTTGTTACTTTCATTTCTTATTCTTATCCGTATTTTTGTAACTGCATGGTTGGTTAGGGGCTCGTAAGTAAGCGTTTGGAGCATGTATTCAGCACATAGGGGCGGCAGRTAGCCWAGTGGTTAGAGCRTTGGTCCAGTAACCGAAAGRTTGCTAGATCAAATCCCAGAGCTGACAAGGTAAAAATCTGTCGTTCTACCCCTGAACAAGGCAGTTAACCCACTGTTCCTAGGCCGTCATTGTAAATAAGAATKTGTTCTTAACTGACTTGCCTAGTTAAATTAAAAATGTTTATTTTTATTTTTAAATGTGACTAATAAAATTGGATAATTTCATAGTTTTGATGTTTTCACTACATTCTACAATGTAGAAAACAGTAAAAAATAAAGAAAAACTGAGTAGATGTGTCCAAACTTTTGACTAGTACTGTATGCACAGTGTGTCATTGATTGATGAGCTCCCGGTTAATTCCTCCATGTCCTGTGTTCAGCTGGTGGAGAATGCAGCGTACACATTCCATCTGCTGCTCTACAAGGACATAGAGGACAACCCAGGCAACGCATGCTCTGCCATGGAGAAGTCCAGGCACAAGGTGCTCAAGGTACGCTGCTTATTCATTATTACCCGTCTGTGTCTAAAGCACAGTTACGTCACAGGCATACAGAGGAACTCACTGAGAAGCACGGATCAAAATGAATGTTTATATGCTGATTTAAACTCTATGTGTTGCAGCAATATGACTATGACAGCAGTACGGCGAGGAAAAGGATCTTTCATGCGGCCTTGGTGGGGATCACTCTCCCTCACATCAAGAAGACCCTGGCCCCCACTTACAAAACAGTGAGTCAATACACACACTTTACCCTTTAACCTAGAACAAATACACATAACCTGGCCCCCACCTTGTAGCAACTTATAATGTAAAAACTGCCAATGATGTAATAACAGTTAATAATGTAGTATATTTTGCATTTATAATGTAATAAATGTTGATAATGTAATATATTGCCAATAATGTAATAAATATGCTCAATGCGTAACGTAATAGTTTTTCACATAATGTAATAATTAAATTATTATTATTACATTCTGAGTTGATTATAAAGTGGTTTTAAAAAAAAAAGGTGATCAATAGTGTAATAACTCACGTCAACCCCCTTAAGGCAGTGGTCACCAAACCTTTCTGAGCCCAGATCACTCAGGCCGGGATCTACCGCTCAGAATTGGTTAAAAACTATTTAAAACAGTTCTGTAGCAATGAGGTTTGTGCAGTAGGCTATAGTCCCAATACATTAGGACTGCGTATTGGCTATGCTTGAATTKCCCTGGCAATGTTGTTCTTCTCAGACCATTTCAAAATTATATTTCAAAACTTCAGGTGTATGATCACACTGGTAATAGATCATAGTTATATTAGTTGTGAGACACAGTTGAGTGATCATAAATTGAAGTATATAATTTGCTTTCATTATTTTACTGGACKGATGGTGCCTGCATCTGACGGTCAGTCTCAGCGGAGGGASAGCATCAGAGGGTCCGCCTCTGCTTCGAACACACCGACTGTGTAATTGCGTTTYGGTACACCAGAAGTACAYGAATTTCCAATGGAACGCTGCGTTTGCCCTGCAGCATTTCGTTGCAGAGCCAGTTGCAGTGCGTTCGGTGTGATACATACGTTCCATTTATCGAACATATGCATCAAATTGTATGCGTAGACTTGACAGAAAGTAGCAAAATGTGAATGTTGAATTTTTGTTGCACACATATACAGTAAAAACAAAAGTGGGATTTCATAATAAAAACAGTTTGATTGCATAATTTATTTACCTATTTTATTAATTTATTTGCCAAGTAGCATACATATTATTTATTCGATGACATCAAAAAATGTATTGTGAGAGCCTATAAAATAATTTCCCTTCAAAATGCATAATTTTGGAGCGAAATGCAATAACAAATAGCCAACATAGCAGAGAGTATTCTCTTTGAGACAAACGTTGAGGAAGTGGTCTTGATTGCGCTGTTGGGCCGGGACCAGCCCCGTCGAAAGCGCAGGTCTATGTGGGTCCAGAGATGGTTGAAGTTCTGAAAGCAAAGTTCCACCGTCTCATCCAAGAGCTTCGACTATTTGGAGAGGAATTTCAAAGTTACTTTCGTCTGGACCGAAGCCAGTTCGATCACCTGCTCCAGATGGTTGGAGCCTGGATCGCCCAGATGGATCCTCCCAACTATCGGGAGTCCATCAGCCCAGTTGAAAGCCTGGCGATTTGTCTCCAGTAAGCTCAATTCTAGTGAATTTTTTAAAGCCTTTGATATTGTAATTGATTGATATTAAATATATTTTATGTGCAACCTAGCTAGCTAAAGGGCTCTCTAGTTAATAGCCCCTATGTGATATCAGATGTACTTTTACAGAATGTTCATTAGGACTATAACTTTTCCCAAAGTTGGTTTAAAAATATTTTTTTATGATGCAATATTACCAAATGAAGAGGAAGTTGGGGTGCCTTCTGCCCTGATAAAGGTAGTCTTCTCCAGGACCACTTGTTGTTCAAGACAGTTACAGTCATTCATTACATTCTTATTGGACTCACATACACTCTTAGAAAAAAGGGTTCCTATAAAGTGTCCTTCTTTCCCCATAGGATAACCCTTTTTGGTTCCAGGTAGAACCCTTTGGGGAAAAGTTTATACATGGAACCGAATAGGGTTCTACCTGGAACCAAAAAGGGTTCCTCAAAGGGTTCTCCTATGGGAACAGCCGGAGAACCCTTTTAGGTTCTAGATAGTACTTTTTTTCTAAGAGTAGAGTTGGCCTGGGCTACAGTTTATTGATACAGTCATAGACTGAATTGTACCGTTTCAAGGCATTGTTAATGAGGGTTGATGAGTATTACAATATAATTAGTAGAGCATAATAAACTGTAATGAGGTGGTAGGTACACTACTGGTCAAAAGTTTTAAAACASCTGCACAGATTCAGTTATGTAAAAGAAGCAAACTAGCAATGTCGAAACTGACTACCTATGCCGTGCCTCCTTATTAATACATATACAGTACCAATCAAAAGTTTGAACACACCTACTCATTCAAGGGTTATTTTTTATTTGTACTATGTTCTACATTGTAGAATAATAGTGAAGACATCAAAMGTATGAAATAAGACATATGGAATCATGTAGTAACCAAAAAAGTGTTAAACAAATCAAAATATATTTGAGATTCTTCAAAGTAGCCACCCTAATGCGTTTGAGCCAATCAGTTGTGTTGTGACAAGGTAGGGTTGGTATACAGAAGATAGCCCTATTTGGTAAAAAACCAAGTGCATATTATGGCAAGAACAGCTCAAATAAGCGAAGAGAAACGRCAGTCCATCATTACTTTAAGACATGAACGTCAGTCAATATGGAACATTTCAAGAACTTTGAAGGTTTCTTCAAG
The DNA here is from genome assembly GCF_002910315.2 of Salvelinus sp. IW2-2015. Classification (NCBI taxonomy): domain Eukaryota; kingdom Metazoa; phylum Chordata; class Actinopteri; order Salmoniformes; family Salmonidae; genus Salvelinus; species Salvelinus sp. IW2-2015. The sequence continues at coordinate 36,717,358 of NC_036853.1, read as the reverse complement.
TGCAGTTGCCAAAACCATCAAGCGCTGTGATGAAACTGKCTCTCATGAGGACTGCCACAGGAATGGAAGACYCAGAGTTACCTCTGCTGCAGAGGATAAGTTCATTCGAGTTACCAGCCTCAGAAATGGTCAATTAACTGCCCCTCAGATTGCAGCCCAAATAAATGCTTCACAGAGTTCAAGTAACAGACACATCTCAACTGTTCAGAGGAGACTGTGTGAATCAGGCCTTCATGGTCAGGATTCTGCAAGTAACCACTACTAAAGGATACCAATAAGAAGAAGAGACTTGCTTGGGCCAAGAAACACGAGCAATGGACATTAGACCGGTGTAAATTTGTCCTTTTGGTCCGTAGTCCAAATTGAAGATTTTTGGTCCCAACCGCCGTGTCTTTGTGAGACACGGTATGGGTGAACGGATGATCTCCGCATGTGTATTTCCCATGGAGGAGGAGGTGTGATGGTGTGGGGGTGCTTTGCTGGTGGTGACACTGTCTGTGATTTATTTAGATTTCAAGGCACACTTAACTAGCATGGCTACCACAGAATTCTGCAGCGATACGCCATCCCATCTGGTTTGTGCTTAGTGAGACTAGCATTTGTTTTTCAACAGGACCAGGCTGTGTAAGGGCAATTTTACATAGAATTAGAGTGATGGAGTGCTGCATCAGATGACCTGGCCTCCACAATACCCCGACCTCAACCAAATTGAGATGGTTTGGGATGAGTCGGACCGCAGACTGAAGGAAAAGCAGCCAACAAGTGCTCAGCATATGTGGGAACTCCTTCCAGACTGTTGGAAAAGCTTCCAGGTGAAGCTAATTGAATACCAAATACCAGTGTGCAAAGCTGTCATCAAGGCAAAGGGTGGCTATTTGAAAAATCTCAAATATAAAATATATTTTTATTTGTTTAACACTTTTTTGGTTACTACATGATTCCATATGTGTTATTTTACAGTTTTTATGTATTCACTATTCTTCTACAATGTAGAACATAGTTTAAAAAAACAAGGAATGAGTAGGTGTTCTAAAACTTTTTACYGGTATTGTATATGAGTAGATAGAATATGTGGGTGGAATTTCAAGTTCGTCACAATATTGATAATTGTTTTGAATTTTATTTCACATTCTTGGAGACCAACTGTCTGGTTGGTGAATACATGCCTGTCCCCAAGGAGGAAGACTGGAGGGCTATCGCTGCCGAGTTCCTGGAGAGGTGGAATTKTCCCAACTGTCTTGGCTCCATTGACGGGAAACATGTAGTAATCCAGGCTCCACCGTGCTCGGGTTCGCAATTCTACAACTACAAAGGAAAATGAAAAGTGGATCGGCGATGGCTAGAAGGTCGGTGACATCGACCGCCGAACTCCACCCGAACAAGGAGAGGTMGGTGACGTCGACCGCCGAACGCCGCCCGAACAAGGAGAGGGACAGACTTCGGCGGAAGTCGTGACAGTCTCATCGTCTCTCTTCATTTGGAAGTTATATTTAAGTGAAATTTGGGAGTAAAGACCACACATTAATACCCCTTCCCTCTCCCATTAACATCAGTATTATACACACCTGGCATGGTACATCAGGTGAGCAGGAGCTCTAATTAAGGTTATACGACATACAGTTAGTATGATAACAATGGACCCTAGGTAACCTAGGGACAATACAAATAGTACAGTTTACCACCATCTTCACTGGTCTGACAAAATGCAGGTTAGGAAGAGAGTGTGGTTTTACTTTAATCTGGTCTTAGATCTGCAAATGTGTAGGGAAGAAATAAGCAGATTAAGTCTAAATTAGATATTAATAAACAACTGAAACAACTGACTATGAAAACATTAGACATAAATAAGTATTCAAGTACAGGAAAGAACATGACAGGTATGTGTTGTAAAATTTTTACCAAAAATAAAAACTATTGAAAGAGGTGTGTGTCCATGTATGTGCGTGTAAAAATACAAAAATGTATGTGTAGCCTGTAATCTGTAMGAGAACAACAAGAGCATGTATTTTTGGCACAACTGCAGACAGATACAGGGACTACTCATAAAGCCTAGACATAGTAGGGGAACTTCAGACATGGCCATAAAGAGAGAGRGGGCAGGGCTGTCTGAAAAAACTMAAAGTGAATGTGTRGCCACAATACAGGTAAACACACATTTCACCTTTTAGTCTTGTAAAAGAACAAGAGCATCTGAATTCTCCGGTGTGTCAGTTTCAATTCAGTCAATTTTCATGCAATCTATGTACAACTAATAATGAATGCTGTCCTACAGTAAGTATTGAGAAACTATTTACTTTATGAATTCCATGAATTTTATACTAAAAAGCCTACTAAGAAAGGACATAGTAAGCGGAATAAGGACAGTTASAAAATCTCAAGTGAGGCCCCTTGGAAAATATCAGTTGCATTTCCTTGATTCCTCGCGTCCTCTCCTCACCTCCTGCTCAAAACCCATTGGAGGAGAAGGTCAAAACAACAACCAGACAGCTCTCTACTTCCTGTCCTTCCTGTGAGCTGGTCGGCTAAATTGACTCCATCTCTGGAAGTGAAGAGAAAAACAACACTTACAAGCATTACATAAAATAACACCATAAAAGGTGAGATTTATGTTAACTAAATACTGCATAAATATTTATATAATATAAATATTGGAACAGTTAGAGTTAGATGCACTATTGTAAAGTGGTTGTTCCACTGGATATCATAAGGTGAATGCACCAACTTGTAAGTCGCTCTGGATAAGAGCGTCTGCTAAATGACTTAAATGTAAATGTAAACAGTATGGTAACATTGGTAATTCTTGCTGTTTACTCATGGAATTTTGTATTTCAGATCAAAAGATGAATATGACAGGCAAATATTTAGACAGCAAACTTGTTTTCGGATATTTTCTAACCCAGAAACAACAGCTATACATTTGCCTCATATGAATCCTTTGATCTGAAATACCAATTAGCCTACATGAGTATACTGTAAAAATGACCTACTTTACTTCACTGTCGCAATACTTAAGACAATACCTGTGTTGTGGAGAAAAAAAACGTAACATTGAACTCGGCATCGAAAAGCAGCTAATTAATTTGAACCTTGACTGCTTTGCTGAGGCAGCCTCTTTAGGGTTGCCACTAGACTGATGGCAAAGAGGGTCTCTTCCTCCTCCTTCCTGTGAGCATCAGGTTGGGCTGCATCCCTCTCGACAGCTTGGAGGAGCCTCTGCTGAAATGAGTGGATCTGGGGGCTGGTACCGCCGATGGCGCCTGGTGTGACTTTGTTCCTCTTCGTGTCTCTCCTCGTTTATCCCCACGGCCACATCCTGTTCAACGAGGTCCTCAGTGGTCACTTCCGTGAGGTTCATAATAATCTCAGGTGGTCCTAGATCCAGAGGTGCTTCCTCCATTTCATGATTCTTCCATGCTTGCCCGGTGATGGTCATACTCGTGGATGATGTAGACTCTGTATGGAGGGTCTCGTGTGCACCGGTGTGGTCTATACTTGGGATGATGTAGACGTTGTAGAGGGTCTCGCTGCACCGGTGGTGGTCATACTCGTGGATGATGTAGACGTTTGTAGAGGTCTCGCTGCACCGGTGGTGGTCATACTCGTGGGATGAGTAGATGTTATAGAGGGTCTCGCTGCACCGGTGGTGGTCATACTCGTGGATGATGTAGACGTTGTAGAGGGTCTCGCTGCCGGTGGTGGTCATACTCGTGGATGATGTAGAGTTGTAGAGGGTCTCGCTGCACCGGTGGTGGTCATACTCGTGGATGATATAGACGTTGTAGAGGGTCTCGCTGCACCGGTGGTGGTCGCACTAGTAGATGACAGAGGGTCTCGCTTGTATGGGCAAAAGAGTGAATATAAAATTTTTGGTTAAAGTAATTACACTATTACACATGCAAAAGTTCTTACATTATTAGCTCCTCTTCCATTATTGGTATTTTATTACATTATCAGTTGCTACACACCTGCAAAACAGTGAGTCTCTCAGCTAGCCTTCAAAACCCTCAAGAAAATAGGGGGAAAGACAGCATAAATTATACTGCCCCAAAAGAATAGTGTTTTGAGAGCACAGGCCTTTACATATTTTTTTGTGTCCTGAAATCTCATTATTGTTTAGAAAATCACAGGTTGAAATGGTTGTTTCTGTGTCTTTAGGCGCTGCAGGGTCTTAAACAGTTAATCAATGCAGACTATTCCAACTTTGTCCATGTTCACAATATCTATGAGGGCATTTTGCTGCAGAGTCTGGACAAGGAAGTCATCAAAGGTATTGTTTCTACTAGATATTGGAGTTATTCATTTGATCTTATTCAATTGTAATACACATTTTAGGCATTACTACAACGTTACTCTCTCTGCTCACCCTCACCAATATTATTAGTGCGCTTGCTTTTAAACACGTCTCTGTTTGCTCTACAGTGGTGGAGGAGGCAGCCAGGCTGAAGAAACACAATCTGTTCACAGACACCAGAGACTTCCTGAGCCAGTCCAGCTCCTCCAGCCTCCTCTCCACCCCTTTCATCCCCAGCAACCCAGCCAGGATGCTAGGCTTCCCCGGACAGCTCCAGACCCAGCCTGAGACCCCTACCTTTATCCAGACCCACCCTGAGACCCAGCCCGAAGCCGAGGTAACAGCCCAGCCCGCCTCTCCTCTTCAGGGCAATGGCCTGGTGGTCGGTGGGGGTGCACAAGGGTAGGGCTGTGGCGGTCATGACATTTTGTCAGCCGGTGATTGTCAAGCAAATAACTGCTGTTCTCAGTATTTGACCGTTAATTAACATATTTAGCATCTCCTGGCTTCCACGCACAGCCTACAAGCCACTGATGCAGACCTTTGGAACATCTACATTTAAAAAAAAAAGTATAATAAATCCATGTAATATAGCCTACACCATCACAATAAATCCATTAGTTATTTTAGACAGGTCTAAAGAAACATGATATCTAGAAAATGTAGTCTATTTCAGAAGAGCAGAGTAGCATATTCTGAGGTATCCTGATGTTAGGCCCTGATCTGGCAATGCCACATGTCTGTGTGCTACATTAGTTCATTTAGCAGACAAGATTTGCTGAGAATTTAGTGGCATTATTTTATATTATTTTATAGTATGAAGAATACAATTGAACAYAGCTGAAKAAAATAGAAAGGATATTTTCTCCAAACGATTTGAGGRTGACTATTCTGTGTTGAGCAGTAAACAAAGAAACAGGTACTGCTATATGCATCATTTGTGATTCGATTTTTAGCACATTCTAAGGCTGCATGATGCAACTCTAATGATGATTTGAAAAAAGTTGCATGAAAGGTACATCAGTCTCTCATTCACAATATGACAAGCACTTGATATTTCCCGGCTACATCCCCTTTGTGTGGCCATAATGCCCCCTGAAGAAATCCATTCCTTTTGCGGCCAGGGGCCGTTATGCCCTTGGGATGAATATTATAATTATAATTCCCTTCTCCCTGCTGCGTGCTGAAGCACCTCTCATTCACATGGCTCTCTGTCACGTGATAGGGTCTTTATTACAGGCTACAAATGAAGACAGACACACATCCGGGACACGCGTGTACTTATCCAATTCCGAGGCACATATTGAAGATATTGAAAGAACTGTCCACATTTAATTTTCTACAGCCAACAAGATGTGTAGGCCTAATGAATAGCAAAAGCACTAGCCTATGTCAATTTACTATCCCTATAGTACAGAGGTTGACCTATTCTGTGCGAGAAATAAATATTCCAAACATAGTCTGGGATGGTTGTGGGATGCGATAGATTCCAAATTAATACAACCACTAGCATTAAAAAAAACTGTTTTATGCAATGTGGCTGACGCAACAGATGAGAACGTTTAACTTAAGATGTTGATAAACTGTTAGGCTATTTCTTACATTATAAACGCAACAATGTGCACACGGCAGTAAGCTACAAATGCGATTATGCGTTTTTATTATAGGTCTTATTATCAAGGTGCATTTTTATGGTGAAAATTATCTTTCCCAAACTWGACACATATGCCAGTTAGGCTCTACACCCGTTGTAACGTGGATTAATGTGCTTAATTTTAAGAAGTTGTTTGGCCACTTTAGTTGTGATACAAGACTATAGGAGGATGGGCTAGGCTACACGAAGTGTGTGACTATTATTTTAAAAAGTTGCACAAAAAAGCATGTGCTGTTTCTTTTTTTGCCTTAAGCTGGGCATCATTCACAAGTGATAATAAAACAGGGGCAGCAGGAAAAAATACATGTCATCTATGCAATTAAATAGCAAATGGAGGACGCTTTTCTCGTGGTTCATTTTCATGCTAGCTAGGTAGACTATACTCTTGTTGTATAGAGAACCAACTGAGATAGTTCAATGGGACTCTCCAGTCCCAGCCGAGATAGATAAAGTGTCTAGTCCTGCTACAACGGAGACAGATAAAGTGTCTAGTCCTGCTACAACGGAAACAGCTCAAGTGGACATCCCTGTCCTAACTGAGACAGCTAAAGTGGACATTCCTGCTCTATCTTAGACCACTCATGTTGACACAGGCCCTCCAGTTGAGACAGAGAAGGTAGACAATCCAATTGCCCCTGAAATAGTGATGGTAGAAAAGCCAGTCGCTGTTGAAAAAGGGAAAGTAGGGACACCTACCGAGGCAGAGATATCCATTGAAGTAGACACCCAACCACAGTAGCACAAAGCAAAGCTCCTTCCCCCAGTCCGGACCCTGTCCCTGACCCACATCTCCTGTCCCTGTTTGTGTTGTCAACCATGTAGCTGTCATTGACCCTGTAGTTGTTGAAGATTCAGTAGCATGGCTTCTCTCACAATCACCACTACTGAGCCAAAAGCTGATAGAGAGAGCAGTCCTCCTCACAGTGACCCAGCGGTGCCCTCTAGTGGTGAGAAGCCTGTAACTACCACCAGCAGACTCCAGACTTGCTGCAGCAGTAGAGACCAAAGATGTGGAGGGAGCCTGTGACAGCCCCATCCGTCCCCGATGATGGGGATGAGGACTTGGTTACAGATAGCGAGTCGGCCCCCGTCACACATTGAGACCCCTAATGATGATGTTACAGTGGCGTCAGGAGCAGCAGCCCCCGCTAAGGAGGTCAAMGTGTCACTGAGCAGCAGAGGAGATTTCTGTGACCTCTGACCTTTATTAGAGGTCAGTGTGAGTGAATCACCTGTCAGCGTCAGAGGGTGGACCCCGTTCCCCCTTAACCCTGTCGCCGAAGCAACATTAGGCGTTAACGGAGAAGCTAGTGTTGAAGTCACTGCATGTTCTGATTCAACCATAGCATCAGCAGCCAATGTGAATGTAGTCCCTCCACAGCTCCAGCCACCCTCCCTGCTGAGCCAAAGAGGCCCTCCAGGCTGGGGAGCCCGCTGAGCCTGCCCCCAAGGCCCTGGACTGTGTGAAGGAGATCCGGGACCTGGTGGTGGAGGAGTTGGAAGTGGAGAAGATGGTCCAGCGTTACCCAGGTAGTTTTAACCTATAAGAGAGGGGTGACCAGTGAGGGGCCTGATGTCACACAGAGAATAAAGGATGACAAGGGCCCCATTTTATTTTATATCACTGTAATTATGAGGAGTATGGAAATGTGATAGACTATACCCTTGCTGTTGTGGAAACCGACTGAGATTACCTTCACTGTCAAAAAACAAAGTCATTTTTATACAAGCATAAAACTGTACGTTTCCATTAAACTGGTCAAATATGAATGTGTACAATTGTGTTTGTGAGAAGATCAATGTGGTGAGATAACTGGATTATCAAATTCGGGACCAAGGAAAACATCAAATTGACTATTGCAATTGTGTGGAATGAACTTCCGTTTGTGTCATAGATTTTTACATGTATTTTAGATGATTTGAGAACAGTTTGATATATGCCAATTTAAGTTGTTCAATATTAAATCAAGAACACTGCCGTATATTGAATCGGTCCGAGTAGCATATGGGAGGGTTATGTACAGCTATCCCAACAAGAGATACATCCAAAGGCATCATGATTTGAGGAGCTAATGTTTCTTCCAAGTATATTATTATACTGTATACACATAGACCTACTGCATTGATTGCATGAAGAATGAGCCATTTCCAATGGACGTGGTTGCTATGGAGACTGGTCCAGTGTCTTTATATCTGAATGACCTTTAGCTGTGTTGAAATGTCAACATCATCCAGTGCCTGTACATAACATTTTATACTGGCAGGTTGGGAAGGGGCTGTGCATATTCACTGTATATTTAACAGTTAATTGCTAGCTAAATGTAATTAATTTATTGTTTTCAGCTAGTTTTGTGCTCCATAAACTCAGCTAGCTTCAGTGGTAAAGGAAGACAAACACAGTAAATGTTTTATAGTCAAATAAAAAGGTTATTTTATTTAAATAAATAACACACAAGCACTGGGCGGCTGGCTGGTTTTTCTAGACTTCATACAGTACTTTATAGTTTCTCAGACTCTAAAATTTTTCATGGATAAACAAAATTATTGCCACCCTTGATAAAGACTATAAAATAAATACTGACCTACACTGAGTGTACAAAACATTAGGAACACCGGCTCTTTCCATGACAGACTGACCAGGTGAATCCAGGTGAAAGCTAAGATCCCTTACTGATGTCACGTGTTAAATCCACTTTAATCAGTGTTTATGAAGGAGACAAGTTATAGAAGGATTTTTAAGCCTCTAGACAATTGAGACATGGATTGTGTGTGTGCGCCATCCAGAGGGCAAGACGAAATATTTAAGTGTGGTTGCTCTATTTCCTCTACGGCATAAGTACCTTATGGTTGAAGACTCTTCGAGTCATAAAAGTCCATTGAAATGAAGAGGTGCGTGGCCACTTGGAGACACCAGTTAGTCCTTACTCAAACCCTTATGTTTTTGTCTTATGTTGCACTTACCCCACATTTTCCAGGAATAGTCTTATGTTACTGAATGTATCCAGAGTATTTTCAGATTTCATTATCAACAAATGCAGTGAAAAGTACAGTAAATGTAAAATGCACATAAAATCAACAGTGTAACGTTTGGATTCAGTCTTGTGTCAGGTGAACTGTTGTGTACTCACCTTTGGTCTAATAACTTCCCCATTATCTCCAAACTGTTCCCTTTCAATTGCTACCATGCTTATGCATTTAATATTTATTCTGTTAGAAACATTTAAATGTGTCCCTATCCATATAGGCCATTTCCCTCGAGTATAAATGGTTGAAATGAGATGAACTTAAAGGCCCAGTGCAGTTCTGTGTTTCATATATACTTACACACGATCAGGTTGGGATAATACTGTGAAATTATGATAATGCCCTTTTGGTGTAAGAGCTGTTTGAAAAGGCCGCCTGGAATTTCTGACTGTTTTGGTGGGATGTAGTTTTAGCATTCCATGGTGAYATCACCATGCGGTAAATTAGTTAATAGACCAATAAGAAAAACCTCTGCCAATTTCCCTACCCACTCAGACATCTCCCAGACAGTGCTAGCTAAATTCTAGCTTGAGAGCCTTTTGCAATAGTTAGATTTGTTTATTTTTGACTTTTTAATTAAACAATCATAGTAAGGTACTTAATTGTTATACAGTAATGATTTGATATTGAGATAAYGTCTGTATTGGACCTTTAAAAAAGTTGAATGTAATATTTACATTTTTAAAGGGTGCCATTAATTTTGACACGTACTTTTTTGAGAATTGCTTTTATTATTTGTTAAACAAAATCTATTTGAGCAATTGTACAAGTATAAAATAATATAATTTTCTAAACAATGAGCATACAATATAGCTCAGTATTTGTATTATTTATTTTATACCCTTTTCTTTGCTCATCTTTATCRAGGGTGCCAAGGACTGTACAAGGAATGGTCACATCAAACAATGTCCACTTTCAACACTTTATTTTAAATATTGCACCACAGAAAAATGTGTTCTGATGAGCACCAGGCACAATGAAGAGACAACACAACAAATTGTTAATTTATATAAAAGAAAACAGTTAAATAAACATAATTACTGAATGTTTGTACAAAGGCAAAGTAACAGAAGTAAAACTGTCAGTCTCATGAATGAGGTCACCTATAACAAGGACTGTCACAGCATGCAGCTGCTGGACAATTCGAATAAGACTAACACTGTGCAATACCAACCAACCACCTCTACTTCGGAAATGTAATGCGTGGAACACATCCTATGGAAACAAAGCAGTGCTCATCCTGTATAAGTTAAGACTAAAGTTAAGCAGGTGTTCTTGTATTACGGTACATACTTATAGTGAACACATTGAGATATTGCAAATATATTCCAATTAAAGCTCAAAACAAATAGCCATTTATGACCTTAACTAGAAAAAGATTGTTTTCCAGAAAAGCGTTTGGGTAGCTTAAGATGTAATGTTAGCATTCAATAAAACAGAAACATCATCACTGCTAGGGCTTGGAATAGAGCACTTGAAGCGACTAGCTGTTAAAACACACAGTAGTAGTGTTGAGACACTCATCACTACACAGAGCTACACGGGAGATAGCTGGAATCAGTCTGTGCGGTGTAGTGAACCCAATTTGACCTGGTTGATCTGGAGGCCGATTCCAGCCTAGCTGTAGAAGAACTGCTCTTCTGGCCGGAAGCCGGAAGCCGTGGCGGGGCGCTGTCCAGAGGTCACCGTCGACTGTCTAAACGTATCGATATTCATACTGAAGGGTTAGAAACACACACACACACACGTCAGCCCCACAGGAGTCGAAGGGTTAGAAACACACACACACACACGTCAGCCCCACAGGAGTCGACATCACGTGAGATGGTTCTGAATACCACCACTAGGTGGCATTCTGAGACAGTGAAACATACAAGGACGCAAACAAAACATGGTAAAAGGCGTCGTAGTATAATGGAACGTTAAGTGAAAGCGCTTTAACTTAATGCAATATTAATCTGCTCTAATACAGGGTTCTGACATAACAATGAGGCTCAGTGACAGGGCACCTGTAGCTGCAGGGGTAAACAGTGGAGGCAGCCAGTGAGCCAACTACATAAAAACAGCTAAAATGTCAAAACACAGCTCTGTTAGAGACCAACAGCTAGACCTGTCTAACCTGCATGCCCTCACTCCACCCCTCCACCAACCCCAGCCTATTTGGGGGATGATAAAKGGGCTGTAGCTACAACCATACAAATCAGTTACCATGGGGATGTGGATACAGAGGAAGAAAGGCTGGACGATTTCACGGCTGGTCGTCTCTCTGCTGTGACCAGCTGGTCTTGACCGTTCAGCTGTGCAGTGGGGTCAACGCGACCGTCTTGTTACCCCGGACTGGGCGTGGGCGAGTTAACCAAACAGAGTGATGGATAAACTGCCCCTCGACAAACGACAGCATGTCCCCTTCTCTTGCACTCCACCCTCGATCCTTCTCTCTTGGTCTATACACTGTCAGTTGCTGGCTGGCCGGGCCGACATCCTACGGCTCATTAAAATACGAGCTGTTTGCTTTGCCCCTGTGAGCGCCCATAATTATGTGTTGTTTTTAGCCCAAATCACTTCCAGTGATCAGTTACACACTCGGTACCCCCTCTTCCTCGTGCCCCCTCCCAACCCCTACCTCACTGGGCAGGAATATGTCTTTTTCATCTCCGCTCGGCTGTCGGGGGGGATTTGAGAGGCAGGCTAAAAAGAGGCTAAGAAAAACACTGGAGAAACACCAGAGTCCTGAGTCAGACAACCTGCTTGGATAGCTTGCTGCCTCACAGCCTGCCTTGATAGCACTGTCTGCCTGCCTGCCTGCCTGCCTGCCTCACAACCTGCCTGGATAGCTTGCCTGCCTCACAGCCTGTCTTGATTGCACTGTCTGACTGCCTGCCTCACAGCCTACCTGGAAATCCTGCCTGCCTCACTGACCATCTTTCTGACTACACCCTGGGCCTGGGAGAAAGAGAGGCAGAGACACAGCTGGACCTCAGGCCAGGGCCTGCAGTCTGGTTCTGGTGGTGATGAGGAAAGGATTAACACAGTGGTATTCAAACGTCGGGGTCGCGACGGAACTGCAGCGGGGTTTGAGTAAATGTATTTATTTTGATGAGATGAAAATGCAATGATTTGAAAGTTATCTGTTGATGTAAAGATCCAAATTGACAGATTTTAAGGTTGTGTCATTAGATTTGGGGTGTAGTGGGGGTTTTCTTTGGGGGRAAAAATGGGTTCCCAAAAATACCACTGGTTTGAATACCACTGGTTTAAAATGCGCACGTTACGATAAAGAGGGTCAGTTGATCAACAACTCACTCACACACTAATATGAGACATGTAAATCAGCTCGTCTCTCACCTCATTCCAGGTATGCGTGTGTTGTGACATTTTAAGAGAGGGAGGGTTATGTTAGCAGACAAAAGGCCCTCGTTTTTCCACCCTGGTACTACAGGCCCCAGTGAACCCAGGGTGAGGTATGGGGACACATTCTACAGAGATCATAGTGCACAGGAAGAGAAGCAGGCCCCTTTTCCTTTTTTTTGCTCCCCTGACCCTCTGCTCCCTCATACGTCTGTCCCCTCCCACCTCGCCCCGGCCCTCTCACCCGAGATGCTTTGATCTCTCCCCTGGCTGTCACTCCTCAGGTTACTACCCACTACACAAGTGCTAAATAACCAGCTCCCACCTCCCCCCTCTCTTTCGCCGTCTCACCTGATTGCAACGCYGTTCTGTTTTCCTTTAGTTTTACATTCCTTAACACTCTTGACTGTCAATCACTGACAGTCCTTTCAAAGCGCTCATTGATTTGCCTGTCTGCGTGTTGTGTGTGTGTGGGGGGGGGTCAGAAACCCTCCAATCTCACGCTGTTGTGCACCTCTAGTAAAATCCAGACACTTCTCTTTCCACACGGGTACACGAACGGCACCCCTCGCTCAGCCTCTGTCGCCTGGCCCACTGAGGCTGCTGGGACTTATTTGAACTTTCTTTCAAATAAAGGACCCGCTCCTTCCCAACGACCCGGGACTAGAGACGTTTTATGTGGTTCAWATAAAATAGCTCATTATGATATTTATACAAATAACAGTGATTGTATTAAACCCATTTAAAAAGACCCGATTCACACCATGTTTCACACATAGTTTTAAATAAGCGCTGGAGCTGGCTTTGATTATTGTGTTAACCTGGACCACTCCAGAGTACACTGGCCAAATTAAAACACTCTTACAGATGCCAATTCCCCCAGCTTGCTCAGTATATTTAAAAGGTATCAGTTACAAAGAAATTTGGGGGAAAAAAGCCTCCTACTCGCTTGCTCTCTCTCCGTTCCCTTCCCTCGCTCTCTCATTGCTATCTGTTTCTCCTTCCCTCCCTYCCCTSTCCTTCATCCATTTGGAAGCTGAAAGAACTGTTGCATGGATTCAGCGCATTGTCCTGCTATCTGCTCGACACAGCAAGCCTCTCAACAGCAGTCAACACAAACATACCCCGACAGGAAAAAACCTTGATCGCACGCAAGATGTTTGATAATAAAAAAAAGTCACTTCAAACAAACTCCCCATTTCCTCACCTATTCATCATTTTAACAGCATATCAAATTACTTCAACTTTACATATTAGGCCTGTTTAAGACAGCAAAAATCAAAGGATAATATTTGTTTTATGATAAATATAAATAATTATTTCATTGCAGGCTGCATCTGAGCCTCAACAGTGTAGAGCAGAGTGTGTGTTTATTCTCAAAGCTCCAGTATTGCTGTTGATGGCCTTCTGGGATAGTGGAGGACTGTTGACACAGCCCCTGCCCCTGGTTCAATAACAAAGATCAGCGAATACTGGAGAAGAATAACACCGTTCACCGAGCAGCAGAGACTGAGGCTGAGACGGTTTGCTACGGGGTCATTGTCCTGCTTCAGGACAGCCTGTCAGTCCCACGTGGCTCAGTAGGTAGAGCATGGGTTGTGGGTTCGATTACCACGGGGGACCAGCACGAAAAAGTATGAAAATGTACGCACTYACTACTGTAGGTTGCTCTGGATAAGAGTGTCTGCTAAATTACTCAAATGTAAATGTTAATGCAGGAGAAAGACAACCAGTCCTGCTGTGGTTCTCCAGCGGATGGTGGGGTGGAAGGGGGAGAGGTGCAGCTCACTGCCAAGAGGAGCCTCTAGGGGATGGGGATAGAGGTGCAGTCCAACCCCTCACCTACTCTGAGCTCACCTGCCTGGGAAGCCTCCAGCCTGGCCCATGTCTCCATTCTGGTAGTCTATGAAGAACTCTGGGCTGATGGTACTGTCTGCTGGGATGATCCCATCTGGGGAGAGAGACATACAACTCTTAAGTTAGAGACACGTTTTCTATTGAGTGTCTCAACTCCTCATCTCGCCCTCTCTCACTTCATCCACACCTGCGCTGTGGAAGAGGTTGAGTCTCTCCAGTATCTGTCTCTCTCCCACCCTCCTCCTCTTTCTCTCTGTACCTGCGCTGTAGAAGAGGTCAGGTCTTTGCCCCCCTTCCTCCTTCTCTATCTCCCTCTGTAGGGGAGCGTGGGGTAAGTTGAGCCAAAGGGGTAAGTTGAGCCACCCTTGTTTCCAGGAAACCATACAGAAAATAAATAATTTGACCAAATATTTAGGAAGAGGTCATMATTTCATGGAGTCTGAAGGAAAAAGTGGTAAGCAAGTTAGATCCAAAAAACATATTTTTACCAAGTCAAATTAATTTGTGTAAGTGGTTTCATGATGCTTGTATCTAAAGCCAAGTTCATCATTATTTTTATTTATTTTTTACATCAGTTGGGGTCTCTAAGTTTCAATATAAGGTCATAAACCTGTGTCGGTTAATATAGTCAAAATGTTTGCCTTGCGTAAGTTAAGCCAATGGCCATGGGGTAAGTTGATCCAATGGTTCAGCCAATGGCAAGTTGAGCAAATTGAAGTGTTTTCTTCCCAGGCGTAATGCAAGGCATTATCGCTGGGATATGAGGTAACAGGACCTGGCCTATGTATGATAAGTGTTTAAAAAAGTGTTTGTCAGGTGTTATAAGCCTGTGTTCAAAGATGTTTAAAATTATTAAATGACAAAAAGCGATTGTGAATGTATTGAATTTTGTTTGGGAACTAAAGATAGACATGGTTAAAAACAAGGTAGTGGTAATATTTAATTCAGTACAGAAATTTGTAGGTGGCTTAACTTTCTGTTGAAGTTGTGCCAAGAGACCACTTTTTTTTGGACAAGCTATGTTTTAAAAACTGTAATGTTTACATGACTTTTGATTATTTCCAGGGACACACAACATCCTGAAATGTATGTAGATATCTTCGTTAAGAAAAAATACTATATTTCCCTTGACTAAGTGATGCTGAATGTAAAAAAAAATGGCTCAACCCCACTCTCCCCTACCTGCCTCCCTCCCGCCGTACCTGCACTGTAGAAGAGGTTGAGTCCCTGCTGAATGTTTCTGCTTCCCTCTCTCCTTCTCTACCTCCCTCAGTACCTGCACTGTAGAAGAGGTCGTGTCTCTCCAGAATGTCTCCGGTGTGCATGAAAGGTTCCCCGTCGTCTCCGTACATGAAAGGTTCCCCGTCGTCTCCGTACACGAAAGGTTCCCCGTCGTCTCCGTACACGAAAGGTTCCCCGTCGTCTCCCATGGCTCTGTTGTCCACCATCTCTAACCACTGGGAGTTGTGCCAGCGGAACTTCTCACTCTGGATCTTCCTCCCCCACTCTTCATCATACTCCTACAGCAGGAAGAGAGAGAGAGCGACAGAGCGCGAGAGAGAGTGACAGAGCGCGAGAGAGGAGTATGGGTTACTGGAGGTTCACACACACAGATAAAAACAGACCGAGTCATACACATGAATACAAGCACACAGGCAGGCATGCACACTGAAAGCACTATATGGAAATCCACCATCTTCAATTGATTTGAATCCCAGCCTTAGTAGCAAACAGATACACTCTGTGTAAACGGAGAGAGTCCACCGAACTGAAAGTGTAATTGGCTGTAGAAGAGTGGCTGGCAGGGAGTCAGCTAGGGCTGGGGGACCAGCCGGACCACTGACCGCCATATTGGTCCATCTCAGCAGGGAGGGCCAGATCCTCCACAGACTACTACAGCATCCCACAATGCACTGCTCTGTGTGCCCACACCCTACTGATGCTGTTACTAATAAAAACCTGGCGTGGTGAGATGGATGGGACTGCGATGGGGCTGTGTGTGTGTGTAGAGCTTGGCCGAGGAAGGCTGAGGAGGAACACAGATTCTGTTTTCCTTTCTCTGCGTGGGCCATTTGGGAGAAAGACCCTCTTTGAGCCGCTGTGCTCCACTCGGCCAGGCCCTGCAAATTAATCATCCAGATGCAAAGCAGAGCCCCCTGGGCACTGACAGCCACCCAAGGCCCAGGCCTCAAACGGACCCATTGTCACATCGCAGGGCCGCTCTCCGTCCCCAAAGTGGCAGTGACACTTTTTGTCAAGCTGCAGATTTATCACGTCTAAAGCGGCTTAATGACTACACGGCTGACTTCCCCTGGACCATTAGTCTGTAGTAAGGGTTTTATATGAAGCTTAATCCATCATAACGAGAGAGCTGAGCTAATGACGTCTCAGAGGGAAGGAGCCAGCCGATATAAAACAGTACTCAGGGCATTTCCAATGTTCCTCCTCAGAGAAAACCTGAATCTAAGAATTATCCTCATGAATTACCCTTCTGTCTGACCTAGTAGAACCATCTATGCGTAGATTTCTCTCTCTCTGTGGGGTGTGTGTGTGGACACAATGATCAAAGGGGAAACATTCAAGAACGTACAATAAGGTAAGGTAGCCTGCAGCTCTGCTAAGGTAGCCTGCAGCTCTGAAGACTAATGATTGTGTGAGCGTAGGGTCTGCTTTTTTGCTCACCTACCACGTCCTGTTACGACACTCTCCAGAGCCTGTCCTGGTCTTTCATGTGGTTCACAGCTTAATAGTTCTCACTGATAATTTCAATGAAACACTTCCTCTCCCCCACTACCAGCTCCACAACCCGGATTTAATCTATAGCTAATTACACTGATCTCAGGCCTGTGACAGATCACACCATGACTGGGACATAACCACACAGGAATTGAATGTACCAGTCCATTCAATCTAAATGTTACAATTAGAGAGATAAGTAATGCATCTTTGCAAGTACATTGTTGATTATGCCATTATCTGGAGTTTTTCCTGGCTAGAAAACAGTTTTTCCTGGCCTGCATTAAACAGGGATGGATCAGGACAACATAGAAAATCTGGAAAACCAGAATTCTGGCCAGTTTCAGTTAGAAATTAATGGGAAGAAAATGTCAGAAAAACCATACTTATGTTCTAAATAGTAGACTTGAATATGCGAAAATATGTTTAATATTATGTGAAATTTCTAAAATGTAGCATGCTTTAAATGSCAGGATTACAGTTGAAGTTGGAAGTTTACATAAACTTAGGTTGGAGTCATTAAAACTCGTTTTTCAACCACTCCACACATTTCTTGTTAACAAACTATAGTTTTGGCAAGTTGGTTAGGACATCTACTTTGTGCATGACAAGTACTTTTTCCAACAATTGTTTACAGACAGATTATTTCACTTATAATTCACTGTATCACATTTCCAGTGGGTCAGAAGTTTACATACACTAAGTTGACTGTGCCTTTTTTAACAGCTTGGAAAATTCCAGAAAATTATGTCATGGATTTAGAAGCTTCTGATAGAATAATTTACATAATTTCAGTCAATTGGAGGTGTACCTGTGGATGTATTTCAAGGCCTACCTTCAAACTCAGTGCCTCTTTGTTTGACATCATGGGGAAATCAAAAGAAATTAGCCAAGACCTCAGAAAATACATTTGTAGACCTCACAAGTCTGGTTCATCCTTGGGAGCAATTTCCAACCGCCTGAAGGTACCACGTTCTCTTGTACAAACAATAGTACGCAAGTATAAACACCATGGGACCACGCAGCCGTCATACCGCTCAGGAAGGAGATGTGTTGTCTCCTATAGATTAATGTACTTTGGTGCGAAAAGTGCAAACCAGAACAGCAGCAAAGGACCGTGTGAAGATGCTGGAGGAAACAGGTACGAAAGTATCTATATCCACAGTAAAACGAGTCCTATATCGACATAACCCGAAAGGCCGCTCAGAAAGGATGAAGCCACTGCTCCAAAACCGCAATAAAAAAGCCAGACTACGGTTTGCAACTGCACATGGGACAAAGATCGTACTTTTAGAGAAATGTCCTCTGGTCTGATGAAAACAAAATAGAACTGTTTGTTCATAATGACCATCGCTATGTTTGGAGTAAAAATGGGGAGGCTTGCAAGCCAAAGAACACCATCCCAACTGTGAAGCACGGGGGTGGCAGCATCATGTTGTGGGGTGGTTTGCTGCAGGAGGGACTGGTGCACTTCACAAAATAGATGGCATCATGAGGAAAGGAMAATTATGTGGATATATATTGAAGCAACATATCAAGACATCAGTCAGGAAGTTAAAGCTTGGTCACAAATGAGTCTTCCAAATGGACAACGACCCCAAGCATACCTCCAAAGTTGTGGCAAAATGGCTTAAGGACAACCAAGTCAAGGTATTGGAGCGGCCATCTCAAAGCCCTGACCGCAATCCTATAGAACATTTGTGGGCAGAACTGAAAAAGTGTGTGCGAGCCAGGAGGGCCTACAAACCTGACTCAGTTACACCAGCTCTGTCAGGAGGAATGGGCCAWAATTCACCCAACTTATGGGAAGCTTGTGGAAGGCAACCCAAAACGTTTGACCCAAGTTAAACAATTTAAAGGCAATGCTACCAAATACTAATTGAGTGTATGTAAACTTCTGACCCATTGGGAATATTATGAAATAAATAATGCTCTGATTAAATGTCAAGAATATTGAAAAAATGAGTTTAAATGTATTTGGYTAAGGTGTATGTAAACTTCCGACTTCAACTGTACATACTCATTTCGGC
The DNA here is from genome assembly GCF_002910315.2 of Salvelinus sp. IW2-2015. NCBI lineage: Eukaryota > Metazoa > Chordata > Actinopteri > Salmoniformes > Salmonidae > Salvelinus > Salvelinus sp. IW2-2015. The sequence goes on along the minus strand of NC_036853.1, from coordinate 36,698,418 downwards.
TTTTCATCTAGTAAAATTCACTGCACACTTGAGGAGAGAATTGTCTTTTGACACGTGTGTTTGACAACAGCTGATAATCAGAATAGGGGAAGTGTTCTACAAAAATTAACAAAATGATGGGGAACAATCACAATTGCTTACTGCATACGTTTTTACCAAACAGATATATAGATACTTACAGCGATGATGTCCAGTGTGTTGTCACAGACTTTGCGTATCTCTGCGTTCTTGTCGTGCATCAGGTCAATGAGGTAGGCGGGAGCCTCTGGAGAGAGTGAGTCAAGGAGAGGACAACAGAGAAAGGGAGGGATGCATTCTACACTTTTCGGGGGGATCATTTTGCTGTTCCTTCTACTCAAACAGATCATTCAATAGTGTCTCTTTAAATCAAGATCACAGTTACGGTATGGTATTTGAGGGAGAAAGAAACGAGAGAGAGGAAATAATGCTTTTGCTCTTTAATTTATAGGAAGCAGACACGAGACAGTTGCCCTGTGGCCAAATGAACAACTCTTACATTTCCTGTGATGAGAGAGAGATATGGTAAAGCAGAATAACTTGCCCAAGGCATACCACTTGGTAGAGATCCCTCTAATATTCTCCATAAAATGAAAACATCTATCAAATACAGTATTTCTGCTAGCTATTTGTAATTTAATGCCTGTCACCTCAGATCACGACTGTGCAGTGTGGAGCACTGAGGTCATGGATGGGGTAACTGAGGTTGCCGTGGAAACACACATTGAAAGAAGCAGACGGGATATAGGGTGATACTATTAGTTACCATGGTAACACAATTTAACAACAGGGTAAATAAATAAGGTCTACATTGAAAGCCATTTAGGAAGATATGAGGGTTATTTGGGCTGTAATTCTGAGGTCTATATCGAGGTAAATGTAGGTATATTGTGGCATATTGAGGTAAACCGGAGTGTACTTCAGTAAACTAGGCCATATTGAGGTAAACTGAGATAATTGAGGTTAACAGGGATATTGAGATACAGTATATTGAGATAAACTGGGATAAATTGATGTAAAATTACAGTAGATATATTTATGTATCCTGAGGTATATACAGTTGAAGTCGGAGGTTTACATACACTTTASCCAAATACATTTACACTCAGTTTTTCAAAATTCCTGACATTTAATCCTAGTAAAAATTCCCTGTTTAGGTCAGTTAGGATCCTCACTTTATTTTAAGAATGTGAAATGTCAGAATAATAGTAGAGAGAATGATTTATTTCAGCTTTTATTTCTTTCATCACATTCCCAGTGGGTCAGAAGTTTACATACACTCAATTAGTATTTGGTAGCATTGCCTTTAAATTGTTTAACTTGGGTCAAACGTTTTGGGTTGCCTTCCACAAGCTTCCCACAATAAGTTGGGTGAATTTTGGCCCATAACTCCTGACAGAGCTGGGTAACTGAGTCAGGTTTGTAGGCTCTTGCTCGCAACACTTTTTCAGTTCTGCCCACAAATGTTCTATAGGATTGGGTCAGGGCTTGTGATGGCCTCCAATACCTTGACTTTGTTGTCCTTAAGCCATTTTGCCAACAACTTTGGAAGCTTAAACTTCCTGACTGTTGTTTGAGATGTTGCTTCAATATTATCCACATAATTTCCCTACCTCATGATGCCATCTATTTTGTGAAGTGCACCAGTCCCTCCTGCAGCAAACCACCCCCCCCCGTGCTTCACGGTTGGGATGGTGTTCTTCGGCTTGCAAGCATCCCCATTTTTCCTCCAAACATAACGATGGTCATTATGGCCAAACAGTTCTGTTTTTGTTTCATCAGACCAGAGACATTTCTCCAAAAAATACCATCTTTGTCGCCATGTGCAGTTGCAAACCATAGTCTGGCTTTTTTATGGTGGTTTTGGAGCAGTGGCTTCTTCCTTTGCTGAGCGACCTTCCGGTTAGTCGATATAGGACATATCTTCAAGGACCTTGGTTGTCGATATATCTTCACAAGGTCCTTTGCTGTTGTTTTGGATTGATTTGCACTTTCGCGCACCAAAGTACGTTATCTCTAGGAGACAAACGCGTCTCCGTCCTGAGCGGTATGACGGCTGCATGGTCCCATGGTGTTATACTTGCGTACTATTGTTTGTACAGATGAACGTGATACCTTCAGGCATTGGAAAATGCTCCCAAGGATGAACCAGACTTGTGGAGGTCTGCAATTTTATTTGAGGTCTTGGCTGATTTCTTTTGATTTTCCATGATGTCAAAGAGGCACTGAGTTTGAAGGTAGGCCTTGAAATACATCCACAGGTACACCTCCAATTGACTGAAATTATGTCAATTATCCTATCAGAAGCTTCTAAAGCCATGACATAATTTTCGGAATTTCCCAAGCTGTTTAAAGACACAGTCAACTTAGTGTGTCAACTTCTGATCACTGAAATTGTGATACAATTAATTTAAGTGAAATAATCTGTCTGTAACAATTGTTGGAAAAATTACTTGTGTCATGCAAAGTAGATGTCCTAACCGACTTGCCAAAACTTATGTTTGTTAACAAGAAATGTGTGGAGTGGTTGAAAAACGAGTTTTAATGACCCCCTAAGTGTATGTAAACTTCCGACTTGAACTGTATTGAGGTTATGGTTGTAAGAGGGAGGATACGTGTGTCCTTAATGATGACATCCCTGGTGGCTTGGTGGAACACCATCTGGTAGACACATAGACGATCTGACACACAAACTCATCGTCCTCCTGTTGGGCTACAGGCAGAGAGAGGGTGAAACAGACTGACCACACAACTCATCTCCTCCTGTTGGGCTACAGACAGAGAGAGGTGAAACAGACTGACACAACAAACTCATCGTCCTCCTGTTGGGCTACAGCAGAGAGAGGTGAAACAGACTGACACACAAACTCATCATCCTCCTGTTGGGCTACAGGCAGAGAGAGGTGAAACAGACTGACACACAAACTCATCTCCTCCTGTTGGGCTACAGGCAGAGAGAGGTGAAAAGACTGACACACAAACTCATCGTCCTCCTGTTGGGCTACAGGCAGAGAGAGGTGAAACAGACTGACACACAAACTCATCATCCTCCTGTTGGGCTCACGTCCACAGAAAGACTGTATTAAATACAATCCCTCAACCAGCAAGCTAATACAAGTCGATGTACTGTATGTTGTATCATACATTTCACTCCATTTCATCATTACTCCCTCATATTGTAGTTCACATAGCATGTCAGTTTGATCATTAAGCTTTAGTAGGATAACCCTCCTTCTAGCATGTGCAGCCTGGGCCCTATCTACTACCTACAGTTGAGCAGCTCGATGAGGGCAGAGTGATGCCAGACTTGGCCATCATGGCAGCACAGGAGTGTCCCATGGACACCGTCCCTATCATGATTACCACCTCTAGGATCAGGTCATCCTCTGCCGAGCCTGGTGGGGGGCAGAGGTCACAGAGATCAAAGCTGAGAAGGGAAAAGTCACTGTGTGGGTGTGTGTGGTTGTTGTGTGTTGGTGGTGTTGTGTGTGTGTGTGTGTGTGAGAGAAATCGCTGACATCATTTATGATGTAGGATCAGTCAGTGATACTGATTGAAGTTATGGTTAGGGTTGGAGAAAGGGATTATATTTATTTCAAATTGAAAACTTGTGGAATGGCCGTACAGTATTTGCTTGTCCAAGTTCTTCAGGCTGAATGCACCTGTAAGTTGTAGCACCAGTCCTCCTCCCCCTTTTTCGCTCTCCCTCCCTCACTGCCTGGTTTGAGGCAGTCTTTGGAGGCCTACCTGGTTTGAGGAGGTCTTTTTTAACCTTTATTAACTAGGCAAGTCAGTTAAGAACAAATTCTTATTTCCAATGACGGCCTAAGACAGGGGGTTAACTGCCTTGTTCAGGGACAGAACAACATATGTTTACCTTGTCAGCTCGGAGATTCGATCTTGCAACCTTTCGGTTACTGGCCAACGCTCTAACCACTAGGCTACCTGCACCCCACAATCACCCCCTTTGAGGCGGTTTCTGAGCCTACCTGGTTTGGAGCGGTCTTTGAGGAAGGGCACCAGGTTGTACTCCTTAGCCACCAGTTCCAGTCAAGGTCAGGGATGGTGAGGTTAGCCAGGGTCCCCAGACACTCAATCACATACTCTTCCCTCTCCTCCACTCCCGTCTGAGCAGCCAAGTCACCTACGTAGTCCTGAGGGGGGGGATCAGAGGGAGGTCAGTTACCATAGAGACAGAGGTCAGGGATTCCCAAACATTTTTGGCCCACGACCCCATTTTGATATAAAATTCTCACGACCCCAACCAAGTGAAAAAGGATGGAATTAACAGCCAATGTTTACTTTTTATTTTATTTTAAATTGGGGCTATGACATCGTTATCTTATCTCACCACCACTAATGAGATGGGTGTGCTTGATGCACGTCAGAGCTTCTCAAAGTCAGGGGCCGTGGTCGACAGTGCGCACCTCATCTCTCCKRTCACACCCAACCTGGATCGATATTTGTTTTTAATGCAGACGAGAKCACTGAATCAGTATACCACGAGTTTTAATGCTCGGCGRGAGACGGAACAGTATTCCCTTTTGAGTTATGAACCAAAATTCCTTCATTGTGACCCATGAATGCGTTGTCTGCAGCATTCGGTCACTTGACAGCTCAATCAGCTGTTCGAATTCCCTTACCGGCATGTCAACTGAGCCAAGATCACAGTCAAACAGATTTTGCTGATTCGGTCACTTATCTGAATATTTTTTGTGTATTTCCCCTGCATGCTTCCATTCAGTTTCCCAAATATGTCTGTTAAATAGGCAAGGAGACACATTTTCTTTTCATTACTCAGAAAAACAGTCTTTACATTTTTTTTTATTTTTTTTAAATCTTTTTTTTTAATTTACATCCATTGCAAATGACAACAGTTCCTCTCTCAATTTGAAAAATCTTTCCAACACTCCCCCTCGATAACCACCAAGCCTGGATGTGAAATATAACATTGTCATGCTCTGACCCCATATCTCCACATAGTTGTGTGTACAGGCATGCGCAATGTAGTTTGCAATCGAAGTTACCTGCCGCATATCTCCGAGTTCTGTGCTCAGCTTTTTTACSACCAGTTGCTCTCGGTGTATCATACAATGCGTCCATACGGCAGAGGGAGCGACCTCAGCTGCCAGTGAAAMACATTCATAACTAGAGTGTAGAGGCCTGCCCATCGTCCCATCTGTGCAAAAGCCCACCATTTGATCCCATGGAATCTGTATCAATATAGCCACGRAGCAAAMTGAACATCGCCKGTGCCGTTTCACGCTTGGGAATTGTGAGAACAGAACAATATGTCCTCGTGAATAGCATCTCCCAACATGTAGCGAACAAAAATCAATGCATCTCGGCCCTCACAGCTAACAAGTTTTTGAGTCGTTCAGTCGGTTTCCTCTTGATTGCTAGTTATAGCATCAATTCTTAGTTTCACAGTGTTATCTGACAAAGGTATTGATGTGAGTTTCTGTGCATTAGCCTCCACACACATTGTTCTCACCATATCAATTGTGTCTGGTAATATCAAAGTCTCTGCAATAGCTTGTGGTTTCATAGCGTAGCGAGCTTAGCCATTCACTGTGGGAATGATTAAAGTGCAACGGTCAAGTACGGCCTTTTACCACGATTTAAGGGCGCTCTCTGGTTGAAATGTAACTTTTAGATTTGAATCATTTTCATTTCGATTTTTAAGKTCAACTACATTACAATGATTGAGAGACAAAGACGATATAATATTTTTTTTATGGTATTATTTTTACCAGGGTTTTTGAAATTCTTCCGCGACCCCATTTTCATATCAGGCGACCCTGTATGGGGTAGATAGAGCCTAGCTATGGATTCAGCTACTAGTATAAAAACAAGCATAGATATGGAGTGAGTAATCTACGAAACCCAGAACTAAAATCTTGCGTAATTGTGTCCGATGCTCAATTAAGTTCTGGAAGGAGACTAATGCGACTTGCAAAGTCTTTCCCTCAGGGTGAACTCTCTGAAAGTTTCAAGCAGGGCCAAATGTCCCCTCCCCTTTCGAAATTTGAAAGATGCGAGCACCTGCGAAATCGTGATTTATCCAAATGATCAGTGACGGAAAAATCACCGTACCGGAACAAAGTTCATTGTTAGTCTTGCATCCCACAGTCTGTTGAGTCTCTATTCCCATATTACGTGCATCTGTCCATGAGAGATAATGGATTCAGTGATACTATTATAAGAACACAGATGTTAGCCTGTCGGCAGCAGTGGCTCATGGGTCTGCATAAAAGTTGGAGACTTTTATCTCCCTCAACAACTTTAAAAATCTGCTATCCGAGCAGCTAACCGATCGCTGCAGCTGTACATAGTCCATCTGTAAACTACCCACCCAATTTACCTACCTCACCCCCCATACTGCTTTTATTTATTTACTTTTCTGCTCTTTTGCACACCAGTATCTCTTCTTGCACATGATCATCTGATGATTTATCACTCCAGTGTTAATCTGCTAAATTGTAATTATTCGAT